>NW_027140933.1:837181-1116898 GCF_036365525.1 Heterodontus francisci
AGTTTCCATGTGCTGGGTCAGTGAACATGTCCTGGGTTAGGTGATGATCACCTGGTTAGTTTCCAGGTGCTCGGTCAGTGAACATGTCCTGGGTTAGGTGATGCCCACCTGGTTAGTTTCCAGGTGCTGTGTCAGTGAACATGTCCTGGGTTATGTGATGCTCACCCGGTCAGTTTCCAGGTGCTGGGTCAGTGAACATGTCCTGGATTAGGTGATGCTCACCTGGTCAGTTTCCAGGTACTGGGTCAGTGAACATGTCCTGGGTTAGGTGATGATCACCTGGTTAGTTTCCAGGTGCTGGGTCAGTGAACATGTCCTGGGTTAGGTGATGATCACCTGGTTAGTTTCCAGGTGCTGTGTCAGTGAACATGTCCTGGGTTAGGTGATGATCACCTGGTCAGTTTCCAGGTACTGGGTCAGTGAACATGTCCTGGGTTAGGTGATGATCACCTGGTCAGTTTCCAGGTGCTGGGTCAGTGAACATGTCCTGGGTTAGGTGATGCTCACCTGGTCAGTTTCCAGGTGCTGGGTCAGTGAACATGTCCTGGGTTAGGTGATGCTCACCTGGTCAGTTTCCAGGTGCTGGGTCAGTGAACATGTCCTGGATTAGGTGATGCTCACCTGGTCAGTTTCCAGGTACTGGGTCAGTGAACATGTCCCGGATTAGGTGATGCTCACCTGGTCAGTTTCCAGTTGCTGGGTCAGTGAACATGTCCTGGGTTAGGTGATGATCACCTGGTCAGTTTCCAGGTGCTGGGTCAGTGAACATGTCCTGGAATAGGTGATGATCACCTGGTTAGTTTCCAGGTGCTGGGTCAGTGAACATGTCCTGGATTAGGTGATGATCACCTGGTAAGTTTCCAGGTGCTGTGTCAGTGAACATGTCCTGGGTGAGGTGATGATCACCTGGTTAGTTTCCAGGTGCTGTGTCAGTGAACATGTCCTGGGTTAGGTGATGATCACCTGGTCAGTTTCCAGGTGCTGGGTCAGTGAACATGTCCTGGGTTAGGTGATGATCACCTGGTCAGTTTCCAGGTGCTGGGTCAGTGAACATGTCCTGGGTTAGGTGATGTACACCTGGTTAGTTTCCAGGTACTGGGTCATTGAACATGTCCTGGGTTAGGTGATGCTCACCTGGTCAGTTTCCAGGTACTGGGTCAGTGAACATGTGCTGGGTTAGGTGATGATCACCTGGTCAGTTTCCAGGTGCTGTGTCAGTGAACATGTCCCGGATTAGGCGATGATCACCTGGTCAGTTTCCAGGTACTGGGTCAGTGAACATGTCCTGGGTTAGGTGATGCTCACCTGGTCAGTTTCCAGGTGCTAGGTCAGTGAACATGTCCTGGGTTAGGTGATGCCCACCTGGTCAGTTTCCAGGTGCTGGGTCAGTGAACATGTCCTGGATTAGGTGATGATCACCTGGTCAGTTTCCAGGTGCTGGGTCAGTGAACATGTCCTGGATTAGGTGATGATCACCTGGTCAGTTTCCAGGTGCTGGGTCAGTGAACATGTCCTGGATTAGGTGATGATCACCTGGTCAGTTTCCAGGTGCTGTGTCAGTGAACATGTCCTGGATTAGGCGATGATCACCTGGTCAGTTTCCAGGTGCTGGGTCAGTGAACATGTCCTGGGTTAGGTGATGATCACCTGGTTAGTTTCCAGGTGCTGGGTCAGTGAACATGTCCTGGATTAGGTGATGATCACCTGGTCAGTTTCCAGGTACTGGGTCAGTGAACATGTCCTGGATTAGGTGATGATCACCTGGTTAGTTTCCAGGTGCTGGGTCAGTGAACATGTCCTGGATTAGGTGATGATCACCTGGTCAGTTTCCAGGTGCTGGGTCAGTGAACATGTCCTGGATTAGGTGATGATCACCTGGTCAGTTTCCAGGTACTGGGTCAGTGAACATGTCCTGGATTAGGTGATGATCACCTGGTCAGTTTCCAGGGGCTGTGTCAGTGAACATGTCCTGTGTTAGGTGATGATCACCTGGTCAGTTTCCAGGTGCTGTGTCAGTGAACATGTCCTGTGTTAGGTGATGATCACCTGGTCAGTTTCCAGGTACTGGGTCAGTGAACATGTCCTGGATTAGGCGATGATCACCTGGTTAGTTTCCAGGTGCTGGGTCAGTGAACATGTCCTGGGTTAGGTGATGATCACCTGGTCAGTTTCCAGGTGCTGTGTCAGTGAACATGTCCTGGATTCGGTGATGATCACCTGGTCAGTTTCCAGGTGCTGGGTCAGTGAACATGTCCTGGGTTATGTGATGATCACCTGGTCAGTTTCCAGGTGCTGGGTCAGTGAACATGTCCTGGATTAGGTGATGATCACCTGGTTAGTTTCCAGGTGCTAGGTCAGTGAACATGTCCTGGGTTAGGTGATGATCACCTGGTCAGTTTCCAGGTGCTGTGTCAGTGAACATGTCCTGGGTTAGGCGATGATCACCTGGTCAGTTTCCAGGTGCTGGTTCAGTGAACATGTCCTGGATTAGGCGATGATCACCTGGTCAGTTTCCAGGTACTGGGTCAGTGAACATGTCCTGGATTAGGTGATGATCACCTGGTCAGTTTCCAGGTGCTGTGTCAGTGAACATGTCCTGGGTTAGGTGATGATCACCTGGTCAGTTTCCAGGTGCTGTGTCAGTGAACATGTCCTGAATTAGGTGATGATCACCTGGTCAGTTTCCAGGTGCTGGGTCAGTGAACATGTCCTGGGTTAGGTGATGATCACCTGGTTAGTTTCCAGGTGCTGGTTCAGTGAACATGTCCTGGGTTAGGTGATGTACACCTGGTCAATTTCCAGGTGCTGGGTCAGTGATCATGTCCTGGGTTAGGTGATGATCACCTGGTTAGTTTCCAGGTGCTGGTTCAGTGAACATGTCCTGGGTTAGGTGATGATCACCTGGTTAATTTCCAGGTGCTGGGTCAGTGAACATGTCCTGGGTTAGGTGATGCTCACCTGGTCAGTTTCCAGGTACTGGGTCAGTGAACATGTCCTGGGTTAGGTGATGATCACCTGGTCAGTTTCCAGGTGCTGGGTCAGTGAACATGTCCTGGGTTAGGTGATGATCACCTGGTCAGTTTCCAGGTACTGGGTCAGTGAACATGTCCTGGGTTAGGTGATGATCACCTGGTCAGTTTCCAGGTGCTGGTTCAGTGAACATGTCCTGGGTTAGGTGATGATCACCTGGTTAGTTTCCAGGTGCTGGTTCAGTGAACATGTCCTGGGTTAGGTGATGATCACCTGGTTAGTTTCCAGGTGCTGGGTCAGTGAACATGTCCTGGGTTAGGTGATGCTCACCTGGTCAGTTTCCAGGTACTGGGTCAGTGAACATGTCCTGGGTTAGGTGATGATCACCTGGTCTGTTTCCAGGTACTGGGTCAGTGAACATGTACTGGATTAGGTGATGATCACCTGGTCAGTTTCCAGGTGCTGGCTCAGTGAACATGTCCTGGGTTGGGTGATGATCACCTGGTCAGTTTCCAGGTGCTAGGTCAGTGAACATGTCCTGGATTAGGTGATGTACACCTGGTCAGTATCCAGGTGCTGGGTCAGTGAACATGTCCTGGGTTAGGTGATGATCACCTGGTCAGTTTCCAGGTACTGGCTCAGTGAACATGTCCTGGGTTAGGTGATGCTCACCTGGTCAGTTTCCAGTTGCTGTGTCAGTGAACATGTCCTGGATTAGGCGATGATCACCTGGTCAGTTTCCAGGTACTGGGTCAGTGAACATGTCCTGGATTAGGTGATGATCACCTGGTCAGTTTCCAGGTGCTGGGTCAGTGAACATGTCCTGGATTAGGTGATGATCACCTGGTCAGTTTCCAGGTGCTGTGTCAGTGAACATGTCCTGGATTAGGCGATGATCTCCTGGTTAGTTTCCAGGTGCTGGGTCAGTGAACATGTCCTGGATTAGGTGATGATCACCTGGTTAGTTTCCAGGTGCGAGGTCAGTGAACATGTCCTGGGTTAGGTGATGTACACCTGGTTAGTTTCCAGGTGCTGGGTCAGTGAACATGTGCTGGGTTAGGTGATGTACACCTGGTTAGTTTCCAGGTGCTGGGTCAGTGAACATGTCCTGGGTTATGTGATGATCACCTGGTTAGTTTCCAGGTGCTGGGTCAGTGAACATGTCCTGGGTTAGGTGATGATCACCTGGTTAGTTTCCAGGTGCTGTGTCAGTGAACATGTCCTGGATTAGGTGATGCTCACCTGGTCAGTTTCCAGGTGCTGTGTCAGTGAACATGTCCTGGATTAGGCGATGATCTCCTGGTCAGTTTCCAGGTGCTGGGTCAGTGAACATGTCCTGGATTAGGTGATGATCACCTGGTCAGTTTCCAGGTACTGGGTCAGTGAACATGTCCTGGGTTAGGTGATGCACACCTGGTCAGTTTCCAGGTGCTGGGTCAGTGAACATGTCCTGGGTTAGGTGATGATCACCTGGTTAGTTTCCAGGTGCTGTGTCAGTGAACATGTCCAGGATTAGGTGATGCTCACCTGGTCAGTTTCCAGGTGCTGTGTCAGTGAACATGTCCTGGATTAGGTGATGATCACCTGGTTAGTTTCCAGGTGTGAGGTCAGTGAACATGTCCTGGGTTAGGTGATGATCACCTGGTTAGTTTCCAGGTGCTGGTTCAGTGAACATGTCCTGGGTTAGGTGATGATCACCTGGTCAGTTTCCAGGTACTGGGTCAGTGAACATGTCCTGGATTAGGTGATGATCACCTGGTTAGTTTCCAGGTGCTGGGTCAGTGAACATGTCCTGGATTAGGCGATGATCACCTGGTCAGTTTCCAGGTACTGGGTCAGTGAACATGTCCTGGGTTAGATGATGATCACCTGGTCAGTTTCCAGGTGCTAGGTCAGTGAACATGGCCTGGATTAGGAGATGTTCACCTGGTCAGTTTCCAGGTGCTGTGTCAGTGAACATGTCCTGGGTTAGGTGATGATCACCTGGTTAGTTTCCAGGTGCTGGGTCAGTGAACATGTCCTGGGTTAGGTGATGTACACCTGGTCAGTTTCCAGGTGCTGGTTCAGTGAACATGTCCTGGGTTAGGTGATGATCACCTGGATAGTTTCCAGGTGCTGGTTCAGTGAACATGTACTGGATTAGGTGATGATCACCTGGTCAGTTTCCAGGTGCTGGGTCAGTGAACATGTCCTGGGTTGGGTGATGATCACCTGGTCAGTTTCCAGGTGCTAGGTCAGTGAACATGTCCTGGATTAGGTGATGTGCACCTGGTCAGTTTCCAGGTGCTGGGTCAGTGAACATGTCCTGGATTAGGCGATGATCACCTGGTCAGTTTCCAGGTACTGGGTCTGTGAACATGTCCTGGGTTAGGTGATGATCACCTGGTCAGTTTCCAGGTGCTGTGTCAGTGAACATGTCCTGGATTAGGCGATGATCACCTGGTTAGTTTCCAGGTGCTGGGTCAGTGAACATGTCCTGGATTAGGTGATGATCACCTGGTTAGTTTCCAGGTGCGAGGTCAGTGAACATGTCCTGGGTTAGGTGATGTACACCTGGTTAGTTTCCAGGTGCTGGGTCAGTGAACATGTGCTGGGTTAGGTGATGTACGACCTGGTTAGTTTCCAGGTGCTGGGTCAGTGAACATGTCCTGGGTTATGTGATGATCACCTGGTTAATTTCCAGGTGCTGGGTCAGTGAACATGTCCTGGGTTAGGTGATGATCACCTGGTCAGTTTCCAGGTGCTGTGTCAGTGAGCATGTCCTGGGTTAGGTGATGATCACCTGGTTAGTTTCCAGGTGCTAGGTCAGTGAACATGTCCTGGATTAGGTGATGTACACCTGGTCAGTTTCCAGGTGCTGTGTCAGTGAGCATGTCCTGGGTTAGGCGATGATCACCTGGTTAGTTTCCAGGTGCTGGGTCAGTGAACATGTCCTTGATTAGGTGATGATCACCTGGTTAGTTTCCAGGTATGAGGTCAGTGAACATGTCCTGGGTTAGGTGATGATCACCTGGTTAGTTTCCAGGTTCTGGGTCAGTGAACATGTCCAGGATTATGTGATGATCACCTGGTTAGTTTCCAGGTGCTGGGTCGGTGAACATGTCCTGGGTGAGGTGATGTACACCAGGTTAGTTTCCAGGTGCTGGGTCAGTGAACATGTCCTGGGTTAGGTGGTGTACATCTGGTTAGTTTCCAGGTGCTGGGTCAGTGAACATGTCCTGGGTTATGTGATGATCACCTGGTTAGTTTCCAGGTGCTGTGTCAGTGAGCATGTCCTGGGTTAGGTGATGATCACCTGGTTAGTTTCCAGGTGCTAAGTCAGTGAACATGTCCTGGGTTAGGTGATGATCACCTGCTTAGTTTCCAGGTGCTGGTTCAGTGAACATGTCCTGGGTTAGGTGGTGTACATCTGGTTAGTTTCCAGGTGCTGTGTCAGTGAACATGTCCTGGGTTATGTGATGATCACCTGGTTAGTTTCCAGGTGCTGTGTCAGTGAGCATGTCCTGGGTTAGGTGATGATCACCTGGTTAGTTTCCAGGTGCTAAGTCAGTGAACATGTCCTGGGTTAGGTGATGATCACCTGGTTAGTTTCCAGGTGCTGGTTCAGTGAACATGTCCTGGGTTAGATGATGATCACCTGGTCAGTTTCCAGGTGCTAGGTCAGTGAACATGTCCTGGATTAGGAGATGTTCACCTGGTCAGTTTCCAGGTGCTGGTTCATTGAACATGTCCTGGATTAGGCGATGATCACCTGGTCAGTTTCCAGGTGCTGGGTCAGTGAACATGTCCTGGGTTAGGTGATGATCACCTGGTTAGTTTCCAGGTACTGGGTCAGTGAACATGTCCTGGATTAGGTGATGATCACCTGGTTAGTTTCCAGGTGCTGGGTCAGTGAACATGTCCTGGATTAGGCGATGATCACCTGGTCAGTTTCCAGGTGATGTGTCAGTGAACATGTCCTGGGTTAGGTGATGATCACCTGGTCAGTTTCCAGGTGATGTGTCAGTGAACATGTCCTGTGTTAGGTGATGATCACCTGGTCAGTTTCCAGGCACTGGGTCAGTGAACATGTCCTGGATTAGGCGATGATCACCTGGTTAGTTTCCAGGTGCTGTGTCAGTGAACATGTCCTGTGTTAGGTGATGATCACCTGGTCAGTTTCCAGGTGCTGGGTCAGTGAACATGTCCTGGATTAGGTGATGATCACCTGGTCAGTTTCCAGGTACTGTGTCAGTGAACATGTCCTGAATTAGGTGATGATCACCTGGTCAGTTTCCAGGTACTGGGTCAGTGAACATGTCCTGGATTAGGTGATGATCACCTGGTTAGTTTCCAGGTGCTGTGTCAGTGAACATGTCCTGGGTTAGGTGATGATCACCTGGTCAGTTTCCAGGTGCTGGGTCAGTGAACATGTCCTGGATTAGGTGATGATCACCTGGTCAGTTTCCAGGTGCTGTGTCAGTGAACATGTCCTGGGTTATGTGATGATCACCTGGTCAGTTTCCAGGTGCTGGGTCAGTGAACATGTCCTGGATTAGGTGATGCTCACCTGGTTAGTTTCCAGGTACTGGGTCAGTGAACATGTCCTGGATTAGGCGATGATCACCTGGTCAGTTTCCAGGCACTGGGTCAGTGAACATGTCCTGGATTAGGTGATGATCACCTGGTCAGTTTCCAGGCACTGGGTCAGTGAACATGTGCTGGGTTAGGTGATGATCACCTGGTCAGTTTCCAGGTGCTGTGTCAGTGAACATGTCCCGGATTAGGCGATGATCACCTGGTCAGTTTCCAGGTACTGGGTCAGTGAACATGTCCTGGGTTAGGTGATGCTCACCTGGTCAGTTTCCAGGTGCTGGGTCAGTGAACATGTCCTGGGTTAGGTGATGATCACCTGGTCAGTTTCCAGGTGCTAGGTCAGTGAACATGTCCTGGGTTAGGTGATGCCCACCTGGTCAGTTTCCAGGTGCTGGGTCAGTGAACATGTCCTGGATTAGGTGATGATCACCTGGTCAGTTTCCAGGTGCTGGGTCAGTGAACATGTCCTGGATTAGGTGATGATCACCTGGTCAGTTTCCAGGTGCTGGGTCAGTGAACATGTCCTGGATTAGGTGATGATCACCTGGTCAGTTTCCAGGTGCTGTGTCAGTGAACATGTCCTGGATTAGGCGATGATCACCTGGTCAGTTTCCAGGTGCTGGGTCAGTGAACATGTCCTGGGTTAGGTGATGATCACCTGGTTAGTTTCCAGGTGCTGGGTCAGTGAACATGTCCTGGATTAGGTGATGATCACCTGGTCAGTTTCCAGGTACTGGGTCAGTGAACATGTCCTGGATTAGGTGATGATCACCTGGTTAGTTTCCAGGTGCTGGGTCAGTGAACATGTCCTGGATTAGGTGATGATCACCTGGTCAGTTTCCAGGTGCTGGGTCAGTGAACATGTCCTGGATTAGGTGATGATCACCTGGTCAGTTTCCAGGTACTGGGTCAGTGAACATGTCCTGGATTAGGTGATGATCACCTGGTCAGTTTCCAGGGGCTGTGTCAGTGAACATGTCCTGTGTTAGGTGATGATCACCTGGTCAGTTTCCAGGTACTGGGTCAGTGAACATGTCCTGGATTAGGCGATGATCACCTGGTTAGTTTCCAGGTGCTTGGTCAGTGAACATGTCCTGGGTTAGGTGATGATCACCTGGTCAGTTTCCAGGTGCTGGGTCAGTGAACATGTCCTGGGTTAGGTGATGATCACCTGGTTAGTTTCCAGGTGCTGGGTCAGTGAACATGTCCTGGGTTAGGTGATGATCACCTGGTTAGTTTCCAGGTGCTGTGTCAGTGAACATGTCCTGGGTTAGGTGATGATCACCTGGTCAGTTTCCAGGTGCTGGGTCAGTGAACATGTCCTGGGTTAGGTGATGATCACCTGGTTAGTTTCCAGGTGCTGGGTCAGTGAACATGTCCTGGATTAGGTGATGATCACCTGGTCAGTTTCCAGGTACTGGGTCAGTGAACATGTCCTGGATTAGGTGATGATCACCTGGTTAGTTTCCAGGTGCTGGGTCAGTGAACATGTCCTGGATTAGGTGATGATCACCTGGTCAGTTTCCAGGTGCTGGGTCAGTGAACATGTCCTGGATTAGGTGATGATCACCTGGTCAGTTTCCAGGGGCTGTGTCAGTGAACATGTCCTGTGTTAGGTGATGATCACCTGGTCAGTTTCCAGGTACTGGGTCAGTGAACATGTCCTGGATTAGGCGATGATCACCTGGTTAGTTTCCAGGTGCTGGGTCAGTGAACATGTCCTGGGTTAGGTGATGATCACCTGGTCAGTTTCCAGGTGCTGTGTCAGTGAACATGTCCTGGATTAGGTGATGATGACCTGGTCAGTTTCCAGGTGCTGGGTCAGTGAACATGTCCTGGGTTAGGTGATGATCACCTGGTCAGTTTCCAGGTACTGGGTCAGTGAACATGTCCTGGATTAGGTGATGATCACCTGGTTAGTTTCCAGGTGCTAGGTCAGTGAACATGTCCTGGGTTAGGTGATGATCACCTGGTCAGTTTCCAGGTGCTGTGTCAGTGAACATGTCCTGGGTTAGGCGATGATCACCTGGTCAGTTTCCAGGTGCTGGTTCAGTGAACATGTCCTGGATTAGGCGATGATCACCTGGTCAGTTTCCAGGTACTGGGTCAGTGAACATGTCCTGGATTAGGTGATGATCACCTGGTCAGTTTCCAGGTGCTGTGTCAGTGAACATGTCCTGGGTTAGGTGATGATCACCTGGTCAGTTTCCAGGTACTGTGTCAGTGAACATGTCCTGGGTTAGGTGATGATCACCTGGTCAGTTTCCAGGTGCTGTGTCAGTGAACATGTCCTGAATTAGGTGATGATCACCTGGTCAGTTTCCAGGTGCTGGGTCAGTGAACATGTCCTGGGTTAGGTGATGATCACCTGGTTAGTTTCCAGGTGCTGGTTCAGTGAACATGTCCTGGGTTAGGTGATGTACACCTGGTCAATTTCCAGGTGCTGGGTCAGTGATCATGTCCTGGGTTAGGTGATGATCACCTGGTTAGTTTCCAGGTGCTGGTTCAGTGAACATGTCCTGGGTTAGGTGATGATCACCTGGTTAGTTTCCAGGTGCTGGGTCAGTGAACATGTCCTGGGTTAGGTGATGCTCACCTGGTCAGTTTCCAGGTACTGGGTCAGTGAACATGTCCTGGGTTAGGTGATGATCACCTGGTCAGTTTCCAGGTGCTGGGTCAGTGAACATGTCCTGGGTTAGGTGATGATCACCTGGTCAGTTTCCAGGTGCTGGTTCAGTGAACATGTCCTGGGTTAGGTGATGATCACCTGGTTAGTTTCCAGGTGCTGGTTCAGTGAACATGTCCTGGGTTAGGTGATGATCACCTGGTTAGTTTCCAGGTGCTGGGTCAGTGAACATGTCCTGGGTTAGGTGATGCTCACCTGGTCAGTTTCCAGGTACTGGGTCAGTGAACATGTCCTGGGTTAGGTGATGATCACCTGGTCTGTTTCCAGGTACTGGGTCAGTGAACATGTCCTGGGTTAGGTGATGATCACCTGGTCAGTTTCCAGGTACTGGGTCAGTGAACATGTCCTGGATTAGGTGATGATCACCTGGTCAGTTTCCAGGTGCTAGGTCAGTGAACATGTCCTGGATTAGGTGATGTACACCTGGTCAGTTTCCAGGTGCTGGGTCAGTGAACATGTCCTGGGTTAGGTGATGATCACCTGGTCAGTTTCCAGGTACTGGCTCAGTGAACATGTCCTGGGTTAGGTGATGCTCACCTGGTCAGTTTCCAGTTGCTGTGTCAGTGAACATGTCCTGGATTAGGCGATGATCACCTGGTCAGTTTCCAGGTACTGGGTCAGTGAACATGTCCTGGATTAGGTGATGATCACCTGGTCAGTTTCCAGGTGCTGAGTCAGTGAACATGTCCTGGGTTAGGTGATGATCACCTGGTCAGTTTCCAGGTGCTGTGTCAGTGAACATGTCCTGGATTAGGCGATGATCACCTGGTTAGTTTCCAGGTGCTGGGTCAGTGAACATGTCCTGGATTAGGTGATGATCACCTGGTTAGTTTCCAGGTGCGAGGTCAGTGAACATGTCCTGGGTTAGGTGATGTACACCTGGTTAGTTTCCAGGTGCTGGGTCAGTGAACATGTGCTGGGTTAGGTGATGTACACCTGGTTAGTTTCCATGTGCTGGGTCAGTGAACATGTCCTGGGTTATGTGATGATCACCTGGTTAGTTTCCAGGTGCTGGGTCAGTGAACATGTCCTGGGTTAGGTGATGATCACCTGGTTAGTTTCCAGGTGCTGTGTCAGTGAACATGTCCTGGATTAGGTGATGCTCACCTGGTCAGTTTCCAGGTGCTGTGTCAGTGAACATGTCCTGGATTAGGCGATGATCTCCTGGTCAGTTTCCAGGTGCTGGGTCAGTGAACATGTCCTGGATTAGGTGATGATCACCTGGTCAGTTTCCAGGTACTGGGTCAGTGAACATGTCCTGGGTTAGGTGATGCACACCTGGTCAGTTTCCAGGTGCTGGGTCAGTGAACATGTCCTGGGTTAGGTGATGATCACCTGGTTAGTTTCCAGGTGCTGTGTCAGTGAACATGTCCAGGATTAGGTGATGCTCACCTGGTCAGTTTCCAGGTGCTGTGTCAGTGAACATGTCCTGGATTAGGTGATGATCACCTGGTTAGTTTCCAGGTGTGAGGTCAGTGAACATGTCCTGGGTTAGGTGATGATCACCTGGTTAGTTTCCAGGTGCTGGTTCAGTGAACATGTCCTGGGTTAGGTGATGATCACCTGGTCAGTTTCCAGGTACTGGGTCAGTGAACATGTCCTGGATTAGGTGATGATCACCTGGTTAGTTTCCAGGTGCTGGGTCAGTGAACATGTCCTGGATTAGGCGATGATCACCTCGTCAGTTTCCAGGTACTGGGTCAGTGAACATGTCCTGGGTTAGATGATGATCACCTGGTCAGTTTCCAGGTGCTAGGTCAGTGAACATGGCCTGGATTAGGAGATGTTCACCTGGTCAGTTTCCAGGTGCTGTGTCAGTGAACATGTCCTGGGTTAGGTGATGATCACCTGGTTAGTTTCCAGGTGCTGGGTCAGTGAACATGTCCTGGGTTAGGTGATGTACACCTGGTCAGTTTCCAGGTGCTGGTTCAGTGAACATGTCCTGGGTTAGGTGATGATCACCTGGATAGTTTCCAGGTGCTGGTTCAGTGAACATGTACTGGATTAGGTGATGATCACCTGGTCAGTTTCCAGGTGCTGGGTCAGTGAACATGTCCTGGGTTGGGTGATGATCACCTGGTCAGTTTCCAGGTGCTAGGTCAGTGAACATGTCCTGGATTAGGTGATGTGCACCTGGTCAGTTTCCTGGTGCTGGGTCAGTGAACATGTCCTGGATTAGGCGATGATCACCTGGTCAGTTTCCAGGTACTGGGTCAGTGAACATGTCCTGGGTTAGGTGATGATCACCTGGTCAGTTTCCAGGTGCTGTGTCAGTGAACATGTCCTGGATTAGGCGATGATCACCTGGTTAGTTTCCAGGTGCTGGGTCAGTGAACATGTCCTGGATTAGGTGATGATCACCTGGTTAGTTTCCAGGTGCGAGGTCAGTGAACATGTCCTGGGTTAGGTGATGTACACCTGGTTAGTTTCCAGGTGCTGGGTCAGTGAACATGTGCTGGGTTAGGTGATGTACGACCTGGTTAGTTTCCAGGTGCTGGGTCAGTGAACATGTCCTGGGTTATGTGATGATCACCTGGTTAATTTCCAGGTGCTGGGTCAGTGAACATGTCCTGGGTTAGGTGATGATCACCTGGTCAGTTTCCAGGTGCTGTGTCAGTGAGCATGTCCTGGGTTAGGTGATGATCACCTGGTTAGTTTCCAGGTGCTAGGTCAGTGAACATGTCCTGGATTAGGTGATGTACACCTGGTCAGTTTCCAGGTGCTGTGTCAGTGAGCATGTCCTGGGTTAGGCGATGATCACCTGGTTAGTTTCCAGGTGCTGGGTCAGTGAACATGTCCTTGATTAGGTGATGATCACCTGGTTAGTTTCCAGGTATGAGGTCAGTGAACATGTCCTGGGTTAGGTGATGATCACCTGGTTAGTTTCCAGGTTCTGGGTCAGTGAACATGTCCAGGATTATGTGATGATCACCTGGTTAGTTTCCAGGTGCTGGGTCAGTGAACATGTCCTGGGTTAGGTGATGTACACCTGGTTAGTTTCCAGGTGCTGGGTCAGTGAACATGTCCTGGGTTAGGTGGTGTACATCTGGTTAGTTTCCAGGTGCTGGGTCAGTGAACATGTCCTGGGTTATGTGATGATCACCTGGTTAGTTTCCAGGTGCTGTGTCAGTGAGCATGTCCTGGGTTAGGTGATGATCACCTGGTTAGTTTCCAGGTGCTAAGTCAGTGAACATGTCCTGGGTTAGGTGATGATCACCTGCTTAGTTTCCAGGTGCTGGGTCAGTGAACATGTCCTGGGTTAGGTGGTGTACATCTGGTTAGTTTCCAGGTGCTGGGTCAGTGAACATGTCCTGGGTTATGTGATGATCACCTGGTTAGTTTCCAGGTGCTGTGTCAGTGAGCATGTCCTGGGTTAGGTGATGATCACCTGGTTAGTTTCCAGGTGCTAAGTCAGTGAACATGTCCTGGGTTAGGTGATGATCACCTGGTTAGTTTCCAGGTGCTGGTTCAGTGAACATGTCCTGGGTTAGATGATGATCACCTGGTCAGTTTCCAGGTGCTAGGTCAGTGAACATGTCCTGGATTAGGAGATGTTCACCTGGTCAGTTTCCAGGTGCTGGTTCATTGAACATGTCCTGGATTAGGCGATGATCACCTGGTCAGTTTCCAGGTGCTGGGTCAGTGAACATGTCCTGGGTTAGGTGATGATCACCTGGTTAGTTTCCAGGTACTGGGTCAGTGAACATGTCCTGGATTAGGTGATGATCACCTGGTTAGTTTCCAGGTGCTGGGTCAGTGAACATGTCCTGGATTAGGCGATGATCACCTGGTCAGTTTCCAGGTGATGTGTCAGTGAACATGTCCTGGGTTAGGTGATGATCACCTGGTCAGTTTCCAGGTGATGTGTCAGTGAACATGTCCTGTGTTAGGTGATGATCACCTGGTTAGTTTCCAGGTGCTGGGTCAGTGAACATGTCCTGGATTAGGCGATGATCACCTGGTCAGTTTCCAGGTGATGTGTCAGTGAACATGTCCTGGGTTAGGTGATGATCACCTGGTCAGTTTCCAGGTGCTGTGTCAGTGAACATGTCCTGGATTAGGCGATGATCACCTGGTCAGTTTCCAGGTGCTGGGTCAGTGAACATGTCCTGGATTAGGTGATGATCACCTGGTTAGTTTCCAGGTGCTGGGTCAGTGAACATGTCCTGGATTAGGCGATGATCACCTGGTTAGTTTCCAGGTGCTGGGTCAGTGAACATGTCCTGTGTTAGGTGATGATCACCTGGTCAGTTTCCAGGTGCTGGGTCAGTGAACATGTCCTGGATTAGGTGATGATCACCTGGTCAGTTTCCAGGTACTGTGTCAGTGAACATGTCCTGGGTTAGGTGATGATCTCCTGGTCAGTTTCCAGGTGCTGGGTCAGTGAACATGTCCTGGATTAGGTGATGATCACCTGGTCAGTTTCCAGGTGCTGTGTCAGTGAACATGTCCTGGGTTATGTGATGATCACCTGGTCAGTTTCCAGGTGCTGGGTCAGTGAACATGTCCTGGATTAGGTGATGCTCACCTGGTTAGTTTCCAGGTACTGGGTCAGTGAACATGTCCTGGATTAGGCGATGATCACCTGGTCAGTTTCCAGGCACTGGGTCAGTGAACATGTCCTGGATTAGGTGATGATCACCTGGTCAGTTTCCAGGCACTGGGTCAGTGAACATGTCCTGGATTAGGTGATGATCACCTGGTCAGTTTCCAGGCACTGGGTCAGTGAACATGTCCTGGATTAGGCGATGATCACCTGGTTAGTTTCCAGGTACTGGGTCAGTGAACATGTCCTGAATTAGGTGATGATCACCTGGTCAGTTTCCAGGTGCTGGATCAGTGAACATGTCCTGGATTAGGCGATGATCACCTGGTCAGTTTCCAGGTGCTGGGTCAGTGAACATGTCCTGAATTAGGTGATGATCACCTGGTTAGTTTCCAGGTGCTGTGTCAGTGAACATGTCCTGGGTTAGGTGATGATCACCTGGTTAGTTTCCAGGTGCTGTGTCAGTGAACATGTCCTGTGTTAGGTGATGTTCACCTGGTCAGTTTCCAGGTACTGGGTCAGTGAACATGTCCTGGGTTAGGTGATGATCACCTGGTTAGTTTCCAGGTGCTGTGTCAGTGAACATGTCCTGGATTAGGTGATGATCACCTGGTCAGTTTCCAGGTACTGGGTCAGTGAACATGTCCTGGATTAGGTGATGCTCACCTGGTCAGTTTCCAGGTGCTGGATCAGTGAACATGTCCTGGATTAGGCGATGATCACCTGGTTAGTTTCCAGGTGCTGGGTCAGTGAACATGTCCTGGGTTAGGTGATGATCACCTGGTCAGTTTCCAGGTGCTGGTTCAGTGAACATGTCCTGTGTTAGGTGATGATCACCTGGTCAGTTTCCAGGTGCTGGGTCAGTGAACATGTCCTGGGTTAGGTGATGATCACCTGGTCAGTTTCCAGGTGCTGTGTCAGTGAACATGTCCTGGGTTAGGTGATGATCACCTGGTCAGTTTCCAGGCACTGGGTCAGTGAACATGTCCTGGATTATCTGATGATCACCTGGTTAGTTTCCAGGTGCTGGGTCAGTGAACATGTCCTGGATTAGGTGATGTTCACCTGGTCAGTTTCCAGGTGCTGTGTCAGTGAACATGTCCTGGATTAGGTGATGATCACCTGGTCAGTTTCCAGGTGCTGGGTCAGTGAACATGTCCTGGGTTAGGTGATGATCACCTGGTCAGTTTCCAGGTGCTGGGTCAGTGAACATGTCCTGGGTTAGGTGATGATCACCTGGTCAGTTTCCAGGTGCTGGGTCAGTGAACATGGCCTGGATTAGGTGATGCTCACCTGGTCAGTTTCCAGGTGCTGGGTCAGTGAACATGTCCTGGATTAGGTGATGATCACCTGGTTAGTTTCCAGGTGCTGTGTCAGTGAACATGTCCTGGGTTAGGTGATGATCACCTGGTCAGTTTCCAGGTGCTGTGTCAGTGAACATGTCCTGGGTTAGGTGATGATCACCTGGTCAGTTTCCAGGCACTGGGTCAGTGAACATGTCCTGGATTAGGTGATGATCACCTGGTTAGTTTCCAGGTGCTGGGTCAGTGAACATGTCCTGGATTAGGTGATGTTCACCTGGTCAGTTTCCAGGTGCTGTATCAGTGAACATGTCCTGGATTAGGTGATGATCACCTGGTCAGTTTCCAGGTGCTGTGTCAGTGAACATGTCCTGGATTAGGCGATGATCACCTGGTTACTTTCCAGGTGCTGGTTCAGTGAACATGTCCTGAATTAGGTGATGATTACCTGGTCAGTTTCCAGGTGCTAGGTCAGTGAACATGTCCTGGATTAGGTGATGATCACCTGGTCAGTTTCCAGGTATTGGGTCAGTGAACATGTCCTGGATTAGGCGATGATCACCTGGTCAGTTTCCAGGTGCTGGGTCAGTGAACATGTCCTGGGTTAGGTGATGATCACCTGGTTAGTTTCCAGGTACTGGGTCAGTGAACATGTCCTGGGTTAGGTGATGATCACCTGGTTAGTTTCCAGGTGCTGGGTCAGTGAACATGTCCTGGGTTAGGTGATGATCAGCTGGTCAGTTTCCAGGTGCTGGGTCAGTGAACATGTCCTGGATTAGGCGATGATCACCTGGTTAGTTTCCAGGTACTGGGTCAATGAACATGTCCTGGATTAGGCGATGATCACCTGGTCAGTTACCAGGTGCTGTGTCAGTGAACATGTCCTGAATTAGGTGATGATCACCTGGTCAGTTTCCAGGTGCTGTGTCAGTGAACATGTCCTGGGTTAGGTGATGATCACCTGGTCAGTTTCCAGGTACTGGGTCAGTGAACATGTCCCGGGTTGGGTGATGATCACCTGGTCAGTTTCCAGGTGCTAGGTCAATGAACATGTCCTGGATTAGGCGATGATCACCTGGTCAATTTCCAGGTGCTGGGTCAGTGAACATGTCCTGGATTAGGCGATGATCACCTGGTCAGTTTCCAGGTGCTGGGTCAGTGAACATGTCCTGGATTAGGTGATGATCACCTGGTCAGTTTCCAGGTGCTGGGTCAGTGAACATGTCCTGGGTTAGGTGATGATCACCTGGTCAGTTTCCAGGTGCTGGGTCAGTGAACATGTCCTGGGTTAGGTGATGATCACCTGGTCAGTTTCCAGGTACTGTGTCAGTGAACATGTCCTGGTTTAGGAGATGATCACCTGGTTAGTTTCCAGGTGCTGGGTCAGTGAACATGTCCTGGATTAGGTGATGATCACCTGGTCAGTTTCCAGGTACTGTGTCAGTGAACATGTCCTGGTTTAGGTGATGATCACCTGGTCAGTTTCCACTTGCTGTGTCAGTGAACATGTCCTGGATTAGGTGATGATCACCTGGTCAGTTTCCAGGTGCTGGGTCAGTGAACATGTCCTGGGTTAGGTGATGATCACCTGGTCAGTTTCCAGGTACTGTGTCAGTGAACATGTCCTGGTTTAGGAGATGATCACCTGGTTAGTTTCCAGGTACTAGGTCAGTGAACATGTCCTGGATTAGGCGATGATCACCTGGTTAGTTTCCAGGTGCTGGGTCAGTGAACATGTCCTGGATTAGGTGATGATCACCTGGTCAGTTTCCAGGTGCTGGGTCAGTCAACATGTCCTGGGTTAGGTGATGATCACCTGGTCAGTTTCCAGGTGCTGTGTCAGTGAACATGTCCTGGGTTAGGTGATGATCACCTGGTCAGTTTCCAGGTGCTGGGTCAGTGAACATGTCCTGGATTAGGCGATGATCACCTGGTCAGTTTCCAGGTGCTGGGTCAGTGAACATGTCCTGGATTAGGTGATGATCACCTGGTCAGTTTCCAGGTGCTGGATCAGTGAACATGTCCTGGATTAGGTGATGATCACCTGGTCAGTTTCCAGGTGCTAGGTCAGTGAACATGTCCTGGGTTAGGTGATGATCACCTGGTCAGTTTCCAGGTGCTGGGTCAGTCAACATGTCCTGGGTTAGGTGATGATCACCTGGTTAGTTTCCAGGTACTGGTTCAGTGAACATCTCCTGGATTAGGCGATGATCACCTGGTTAGTTTCCAGGTGCTGGATCAGTGAACATGTCCTGGGTTAGGTGATGATGAACTGGTCAGTTTCCAGGTGCTGAGTCAGTGAACATGTCCTGGGTTAGGTGATGATCACCTGGTCAGTTTCCAGGTGCTGGGTCAGTGAACATGTCCTGGATTAGGCGATGATCACCTGGTTAGTTTCCAGGTACTGGGTCAGTGAACATGTCCTGGGTTAGGTGATAATCACCTGGTTAGTTTCCAGGTGCTGGGTCAGTGAACATGTCCTGGATTAGGCGATGATCACCTGGTTAGTTTCCAGGTACTGGGTCAGTGAACATGTCCTGGGTTAGGTGATGATCACCTGGTTAGTTTCCAGGTACTAGGTCAGTGAACATGTCCTGGATTAGGCGATGATCACCTGGTCAGTTTCCAGGTACTGGGTCAGTGAACATGTCCTGGATTAGGCGATGATCACCTGGTCAGTTTCCAGGTACTGGGTCAGTGAACATGTCCTGGGTTAGGTGATGATCACCTGGTTAGTTTCCAGGTGCTGGGTCAGTGAACATGTCCTGGATTAGGCGATGATCACCTGGTTAGTTTCCAGGTGCTGGATCAGTGAACATGTCCTGGGTTAGGTGATGATGAACTGGTCAGTTTCCAGGTGCTGAGTCAGTGAACATGTCCTGGGTTAGGTGATGATCACCTGGTCAGTTTCCAGGTGCTGGGTCAGTGAACATGTCCTGGGTTAGGTGATGATCACCTGGTCAGTTTCCAGGTGCTGGGTCAGTGAACATGTCCTGGGTTAGGTGATGATCACCTGGTCAGTTTCCAGGTGCTGGGTCAGTGAACATGTCCTGGGTTAGGTGATGATCACCTGGTCAGTTTCCAGGTGCTGGGTCAGTGATCATGTCCTGGATTAGGTGATGATCACCTGGTCAGTTTCCAGGTACTGGGTCAGTGAACATGTCCTGGGTTAGGTGATGATCACCTGGTCAGTTTCCAGGTACTGGGTCAGTGAACATGTCCTGGGTTAGGTGATGATCACCTGGTCAGTTTCCAGGTGCTGAGTCAGTGAACATGTCCTGGGTTAGGTGATGATCACCTGGTCAGTTTCCAGGTGCTGGGTCAGTGATCATGTCCTGGATTAGGTGATGATCACCTGGTCAGTTTCCAGGTACTGGGTCAGTGAACATGTCCTGGGTTAGGTGATGATCACCTGGTCAGTTTCCAGGTGCTGTGTCAGTGAACATGTCCTGGATTAGGTGATGCTCACCTGGTCAGTTTCCAGGTGCTGTGTCAGTGAACATGTCCTGGATTAGGTGATGCTCACCTGGTCAGTTTCCAGGTGCTGTGTCAGTGAACATGTCCTGGGTTAGGTGATGATCACCTGGTCAGTTTCCAGGTGCTGGGTCAGTGAACATGCCCTGGGTTAGGTGATGATCACCTGGTCAGTTTCCAGGTGCTGTGTCAGTGAACATGTCCTGGATTAGGTGATGCTCACCTGGTCAGTTTCCAGGTGCTGGTTCAGTGAACATGTCCTGGATTAGGTGATGATCACCTGGTCAGTTTCCAGGTGCTGGGTCAGTGAACATGTCCTGGATTAGGTGATGATCACCTGGTCAGTTTCCAGGTGCTGTGTCAGTGAACATGTCCTGGATTAGGCGATGATCACCTGGTCAGTTTCCAGGTACTGGGTCAGTGAACATGTCCTGGGTTAGGTGATGATCACCTGGTCAGTTTCCAGGTACTGGGTCAGTGAACATGTCCTGGATTAGGTGATGATCACCTGGTCAGTTTCCAGGTACTGGGTCAGTGAACATGTCCTGGGTTAGGTTTTGTACACCTGGTTAGTTTCCAGGTGCTGGTTCAGTGAACATGTCCTGGGTTAGGTGATGATCACATGGTTAGTTTCCAGGTGCTGGGTCAGTGAACATGTCCTGGGTTAGGTGATGATCACCTGGTCAGTTTCCAGGTACTGGGTCAGTGAACATGTCCTGGGTTAGGTGATGATCACCTGGTTAGTTTCCAGGTGCTGGTTCAGTGAACATGTCCTGGGTTAGGTGATGATCACCTGGTTAGTTTCCAGGTGCTGGTTCAGTGAACATGTCCTGGGTTAGGTGATGATCACCTGGTCAGTTTCCAGGTGCTGGGTCAGTGAACATGTCCTGGGTTAGGTGATGATCACATGGTTAGTTTCCAGGTGCTGGGTCAGTGAACATGTCCTGGGTTAGGTGATGATCACCTGGTTAGTTTCCAGGTGCTGGTTCAGTGAACATGTCCTGGGTTAGGTGATGATCACCTGGTTAGTTTCCAGGTGCTGGTTCAGTGAACATGTCCTGGGTTAGGTGATGATCACCTGGTCAGTTTCCAGGTGCTGGGTCAGTGAACATGTCCTGGGTTAGGTGATGATCACCTGGTTAGTTTCCAGGTACTTTTTCAGTGAACATGTCCTGGATTAGGCGATGATCACCTGGTCAGTTTCCAGGTGCTGGTTCAGTGAACATCTCCTGGATTAGGCGATGATCACCTGGTCAGTTTCCAGGTGCTGGTTCAGTGAACATGTCCTGGGTTATGTGATGATCACCTGGTCAGTTTCCAGGTACTGGGTCAGTGAACATGTCCTGGGTTAGGTGATGATCACCTGGTTAGTTTCCAGGTACTGGGTCAGTGAACATGTCCTGGATTAGGCGATGATCACCTGGTGAGTTTCCAGGTGCTGGGTCAGTGAACATGTCCTGGGTTAGGTGATGATCACCTGGTCAGTTTCCAGGTGCTGGGTCAGTGAACATGTCCTGGGTTAGGTGATGATCACCTGGTCAGTTTCCAGGTGCTGGTTCAGTGAACATGTCCTGGGTTAGGTGATGCTCACCTGGTTAGTTTCCAGGTGCTGGGTCAGTGAACATGTCCTGGGTTAGGCGATGATCACCTGGTCAGTTTCCAGGTGCTGGGTCAGTGAACATGTCCTGGGTTAGGTGATGATCACCTGGTCAGTTTCCAGGTGCTGTGTCAGTGAACATGTCCTGGATTAGGTGATGATCACCTGGTCAGTTTCCAGGTGCTGGGTCAGTGAACATGTCCTGGGTTAGGTGATGATCACCTGGTCAGTTTCCAGGTGCTGTGTCAGTGAACATGTCCTGGATTAGGCGATGATCACCTGGTGAGTTTCCAGGTGCTGGGTCAGTGAACATGTCCTGGGTTAGGCGATGATCACCTGGTCAGTTTCCAGGTGCTGGGTCAGTGAACATGTCCTGGGTTAGGTGATGATCACCTGGTCAGTTTCCAGGTGCTGTGTCAGTGAACATGTCCTGGGTTAGGTGATGTACACCTGGTTAGTTTCCAGGTGCTGTGTCAGTGAACATGTCCTGGATTAGGCGATGATCACCTGGTCAGTTTCCAGGTACTGGTTCAGTGAACATGTCCTGGATTAGGCGATGATCACCTGGTCAGTTTCCAGGTGCTGGGTCAGTGAACATGTCCTGGATTAGGCGATGATCACCTGGTCAGTTTCCAGGTACTGGTTCAGTGAACATGTCCTGGGTTAGGTGATGCTCACCTGGTCAGTTTCCAGGGGCTGGGTCAGTGAACATGTCCTGGATTAGGCGATGATCACCTGGTGAGTTTCCAGGTGCTGGGTCAGTGAACATGTCCTGGGTTAGGCGATGATCACCTGGTCAGTTTCCAGGTGCTGTGTCAGTGAACATGTCCTGGATTAGGTGATGATCACCTGGTCAGTTTCCAGATGCTGGTTCAGTGAACATGTCCTGGGTTAGGTGATGCTCACCTGGTTAGTTTCCAGGTGCTGGGTCAGTGAACATGTCCTGGGTTAGGTGATGATCACCTGGTCAGTTTCCAGGTGCTGTGTCAGTGAGCATGTCCTGGATTATGTGATGATCACCTGGTCAGTTTCCAGGTGCTGGGTCAGTGAACATGTCCTGGGTTAGGCGATGATCACCTGGTCAGTTTCCAGGTGCTGGGTCAGTGAACATGTCCTGGGTTAGGTGATGATCACCTGGTCAGTTTCCAGGTGCTGTGTCAGTGAACATGTCCTGGGTTAGGTGATGATCACCTGGTCAGTTTCCAGGTGCTGGGTCAGTGAGCATGTCCTGGATTATGTGATGATCACCTGGTCAGTTTCCAGGTGATGTGTCAGTGAACATGTCCTGGGTTAGGTGATGATCACCTGGTCAGTTTCCAGGTGCTGGGTCAGTGAACATGTCCTGGGTTAGGTGATGATCACCTGGTCAGTTTCCAGGTGCTGTGTCAGTGAGCATGTCCTGGATTATGTGATGATCACCTGGTCAGTTTCCAGGTGCTGTGTCAGTGAACATGTCCTGGGTTAGGCGATGATCACCTGGTCAGTTTCCAGGTGCTGTGTCAGTGAACATGTCCTGGATTAGGCGATGATCACCTGGTCAGTTTCCAGGTGCTGGGTCAGTGAACATGTCCTGGATTAGGTGATGATCACCTGGTTAGTTTCCAGGTGCTGGGTCAGTGAACATGTCCTGGATTAGGTGATGATCACCTGGTTAGTTTCCAGGTGCTGGGTCAGTGAACATGTCCTGGGTTAGGTGATGATCACCTGGTTAGTTTCCAGGTGCTGGGTCAATGAACATGTCCTGGATTAGGTGATGTTCACCTGGTCAGTTTCCAGGTACTGGGTCAGTGAACATGTCCTGGGTTAGGTGATGATCACCTGGTCAGTTTCCAGGTACTGTGTCAGTGAACATGTCCTGGGTTAGGTGATGATCACCTGGTCAGTTTCCAGGTACTGGGTCAGTGAACATGTCCTGGGTTAGGTGATGATCACCTGGTCAGTTTCCAGGTACTGTGTCAGTGAACATGTCCTGGGTTAGGTGATGATCACCTGGTCAGTTTCCAGGTACTGGGTCAGTGAACATGTCCTGGGTTAGGTGATGATCACCTGGTCAGTTTCCAGGTACTGTGTCAGTGAACATGTCCTGGATTAGGTGATGATCACCTGGTCAGTTTCCAGGTACTGGGTCAGTGAACATGTCCTGGGTTAGGTGATGATCACCTGGTCAGTTTCCTGTTACTGGGTCAGTGAACATGTCCTGGGTTAGGTGATGATCACCTGGTCAGTTTCCAGGTGCTGGGTCAGTGAACATGTCCTGGGTTAGGTGATGATCACCTGGTCAGTTTCCAGTTGCTGTGTCAGTGAACATGTCCTGGGTTAGGTGATGATCACCTGGTCAGTTTCCTGTTACTGGGTCAGTGAACATGTCCTGGGTTAGGTGATGATCACCTGGTCAGTTACCAGGTGCTGGGTCAGTGAACATGTCCTGGGTTAGGGGATGATCACCTGGTCAGTTTCCAGGTGCTGGGTCAGTGAACATGTCCTGGGTTAGGTGATGATCACCTGGTCAGTTTCCTGTTACTGGGTCAGTGAACATATCCTGGATTAGGCGATGATCACCTGGTCAGTTTCCAGGTGCTGGGTCAGTGAACATGTCCTGGATTAGGTGATGCTCACCTGGTCAGTTTCCTGTTACTGGGTCAGTGAACATATCCTGGATTAGGCGATGATCACCTGGTCAGTTTCCAGGTGCTGGGTCAGTGAACATGTCCTGGATTAGGTGATGCTCACCTGGTCAGTTTCCAGGTGCTGGGTCAGTGAACATGTCCTGGATTAGGTGATGATCACCTGGTCAGTTTCCAGGTACTGTGTCAGTGAACATGTCCTGGATTAGGCGATGATCACCTGGTCAGTTTCCAGGTACTGTGTCAGTGAACATGTCTTGGATTAGGTGATGATCACCTGGTTAGTTTCCAGGTACTGGGTCAGTGAACATGTCCTGGATTAGGCGATGATCACCTGGTCAGTTTCCAGGTGCTGGATCAGTGAATATGTCCTGGGTTAGGTGATGATCACCTGGTCAGTTTCCAGGTACTGTGTCAGTGAACATGTCCTGGGTTAGGTGATGATCACCTGGTCAGTTTCCAGGTACTGTGTCAGTGAACATGTCTTGGATTAGGTGATGATCACCTGGTTAGTTTCCAGGTACTGGGTCAGTGAACATGTCCTGGGTTAGGTGATGATCACCTGGTCAGTTTCCTGTTACTGGGTCAGTGAACATGTCCTGGGTTAGGGGATGATCACCTGGTCAGTTTCCAGGTGCTGTGTCAGTGAACATGTCCTGGGTTAGGTGATGATCACCTGGTCAGTTTCCAGGTACTGTGTCAGTGAACATGTCCTGGATTAGGCGATGATCACCTGGTTAGTTTCCAGGTACTGGGTCAGTGAACATGTCCTGGATTAGGTGATGCTCACCTGGTCAGTTTCCAGGTGCTGGATCAGTGAATATGTCCTGGGTTAGGTGATGATCACCTGGTCAGTTTCCAGGTGCTGGATCAGTGAATATGTCCTGGGTTAGGTGATGATCACCTGGTCAGTTTCCAGGTGCTGGGTCAGTGAACATGTCCTGGATTAGGTGATGATCACCTGGTTAGTTTCCAGGTACTGTGTCAGTGAACATGTCCTGGATTAGGTGATGATCACCTGGTCAGTTTCCAGGTACTGGGTCAGTGAACATGTCCTGGATTAGGCGATGATCACCTGGTCAGTTTCCAGGTGCTGGATCAGTGAATATGTCCTGGGTTAGGTGATGATCACCTGGTCAGTTTCCAGGTGCTGGGTCAGTGAACATGTCCTGTGTTAGGTGATGATCACCTGGTTAGTTTCCAGGTACTGTGTCAGTGAACATGTCCTGGATTAGGTGATGATCACCTGGTTAGTTTCCAGGTGCTGGGTCAGTGAACATGTCCTGGGTTAGGTGATGATCACCTGGTCAGTTTCCTGTTACTGGGTCAGTGAACATGTCCTGGGTTAGGTGATGATCACCTGGTCAGTTTCCTGTTACTGGGTCAGTGAACATGTCCTGGGTTAGGTGATGATCACCTGGTTAGTTTCCAGGTGCTGGGTCAGTGAACATGTCCTGGGTTAGGTGATGATGAACTGGTTAGTTTCCAGGTGCTGTGTCAGTGAACATGTCCTGGGTAAGGTGATGATCACCTGGTGAGTTTCCAGGTGCTGTGTCAGTGAGCATGTCCTGGGTTAGGTGATGATCACCTGGTCAGTTTCCAGGTACTGGGTCAGTGAACATGTCCTGGGTTAGGTGATGATCACCTGGTGAGTTTCCAGGTGCTGTGTCAGTGAGCATGTCCTGGGTTAGGTGATGATCACCTGGTCAGTTTCCAGGTGCTGTGTCAGTGAACATGTCCTGGGTTAGGTGATGATCACCTGGTCAGTTTCCAGGTGCTGGGTCAGTGAACATGTCCTGGGTTAGGTGATGATCACCTGGTCAGTTTCCAGGTGCTGTGTCAGTGAACATGTCCTGGATTAGGCGATGATCACCTGGTCAGTTTCCAGGTGCTGGTTCAGTGAACATGTCCTGGATTAGGCGATGATCACCTGGTCAGTTTCCAGGTACTGCATCAGTGAACATGTCCCGGATTAGGCGATGATCACCTGGTCAGTTTCCAGGTGCTGTGACAGTGAACATGTCCTGGATTAGGCGATGATCACCTGGTCAGTTTCCAGGTGCTGGGTCAGTGAACATGTCCTGGATTAGGTGATGATCACCTGGTTAGTTTCCAGGTGCTGGGTCAGTGAACATGGCCTGGATTAGGTGATGTACACCTGGTCAGTTTCCAGGTGCTGGGTCAGTGAACATGTCCTGGATTAGGTGATGATCACCTGGTCAGTTTCCAGGTGCTGTGTCAGTGAACATGTCCTGGGTTAGGTGATGATTACCTGGTCAGTTTCCAGGTGCTGGGTCAGTGAACATGTCCTGGGTTAGGTGATGATCACCTGGTCAGTTTCCAGGTGCTGTGTCAGTGAACATGTCCTGGGTTAGGTGATGCTCACCTGGTCAGTTTCCAGGTGCTGGGTCAGTGAACATGTCCTGGGTTAGGTGATGATCACCTGGTCAGTTTCCAGGTGCTAGGTCAGTGAACATGTCCTGGGTTAGGTGATGATCACCTGGTCAGTTTCCAGGTACTGGGTCAGTGAACATGTCCTGGGTTAGGTGATGATCACCTGGTCAGTTTCCAGGTACTGGGTCAGTGAACATGTCCTGGGTTAGGTGATGCTCACCTGGTCAGTTTCCAGGTGCTGGGTCAGTGAACATGTCCTGGGTTAGGTGATGATCACCTGGTCAGTTTCCAGGTGCTAGGTCAGTGAACATGTCCTGGGTTAGGTGATGATCACCTGGTCAGTTTCCAGGTGCTGTGTCAGTGAACATGTCCTGGATTAGGTGATGATCACCTGGTCAGTTTCCAGGTGCTAGGTCAGTGAACATGTCCTGGGTTAGGTGATGATCACCTGGTCAGTTTCCAGGTGCTAGGTCAGTGAACATGTCCTGGGTTAGGTGATGATCACCTGGTTAGTTTCCAGATACTGGGTCAGTGAACATGTCCTGGATTAGGCGATGATCACCTGGTTAGTTTCCAGGTGCTGTGTCAGTGAACATGTCCTGGGTTAGGTGATGATCACCTGGTTAGTTTCCAGGTACTGTGTCAGTGAACATGTCCTGGATTAGGTGATGATCACCTGGTCAGTTTCCAGGTGCTGTGTCAGTGAACATGTCCTGGGTTAGGCGATGATCACCTGGTTAGTTTCCAGGTACTGGGTCAGTGAACATGTCCTGGATTAGGTGATGATCACCTGGTCAGTTTCCAGGTACTGGGTCAGTGAACATGTCCTGGATTAGGTGATGATCACCTGGTCAGTTTCCAGGTGCTGGGTCAGTGAACATGTCCTGGGTTAGGTGATGATCACCTGGTCAGTTTCCAGGTGCTAGGTCAGTGAACATGTCCTGGGTTAGGTGATGATCACCTGGTCAGTTTCCAGGTGCTAGGTCAGTGAACATGTCCTGGGTTAGGTGATGATCACCTGGTCAGTTTCCAGGTGCTAGGTCAGTGAACATGTCCTGGGTTAGGTGATGATCACCTGGTCAGTTTCCAGGTACTGGGTCAGTGAACATGTCCTGGGTTAGGTGATGATCACCTGGTTAGTTTCCAGGTACTGGGTCAGTGAACATGTCCTGGATTAGGTGATGCACACCTGGTCAGTTTCCAGGTGCTGGGTCAGTGAACATGTCCTGGATTAGGCGATGATCACCTGGTCAGTTTCCAGGTACTGGGTCAGTGAACATGTCCTGGATTATGTGATGCTCACCTGGTCAGTTTCCAGGTGCTGGGTCAGTGAACATGTCCTGGATTAGGCGATGAAAACCTGGTCAGTTTCCAGGTACTGGGTCAGTGAACATGTCCTGGGTTAGCTGATGATCACCTGGTTAGATTCCAGGTGCTGGGTCAGTGAACATGTCCTGGGTTAGGCGATGATCACCTGGTCAGTTTCCAGGTGCTGGGTCAGTGAACATGTCCTGGGTTATGTGATGATCACCTGGTCAGTTTCCAGGTGCTAGGTCAGTGAACATGTCCTGGGTTATGTGATGATCACCTGGTCAGTTTCCAGGTGCTGGGTCAGTGAACATGTCCTGGGTTAGGTGATGATCACCTGGTCAGTTTCCAGGTACTGGTTCAGTGAACATGTCCTGGGTTATGTGATGATCACCTGGTCAGTTTCCAGGTGCTAGGTCAGTGAACATGTCCTGGGTTATGTGATGATCACCTGGTCAGTTTCCAGGTGCTGGGTCAGTGAACATGTCCTGGGTTAGGTGATGATCACCTGGTCAGTTTCCAGGTACTGGTTCAGTGAACATGTCCTGGATTAGGCGATGATCACCTGGTTAGTTTCCAGGTACTGGGTCAGTGAACATGTCCTGGATTAGGTGATGCACACCTGTTCAGTTTCCAGGTGCTGGGTCAGTGAACATGTCCTGGATTAGGCGATGATCACCTGGTCAGTTTCCAGGTACTGGGTCAGTGAACATGTCCTGGATTAGGTGATGCTCACCTGGTCAGTTTCCAGGTGCTGGGTCAGTGAACATGTCCTGGATTAGGCGATGAAAACCTGGTCAGTTTCCAGGTACTGGGTCAGTGAACATGTCCTGGGTTAGCTGATGATCACCTGGTTAGATTCCAGGTGCTGGGTCAGTGAACATGTCCTGAATTAGGTGATGATCGCCTGGTCAGTTTCCAGGTACTGGGTCAGTGAACATGTCCTGGGTTAGGCGATGATCACCTGGTGAGTTTCCAGGTGCTGGGTCAGTGAACATGTCCTGGATTAGGTGATGATCACCTGGTCTGTTTCCAGGTGCTGTGTCAGTGAACATCTCCTGGGTTAGGTGATGATCACCTGGTTAGTTTCCAGGTGCTGGGTCAGTGAACATGTCCTGGATTAGGTGATGATCACCTGGTCAGTTTCCAGGTACTGTGTCAGTGAACATGTCCTGAGTTAGGTGATGATCACCTGGTTAGTTTCCAGGTGCTAGGTCAGTGAACATGTCCTGGGTTAGGTGATGATCACCCCTGGTCAGTTTCCAGTTGCTGGGTCAGTGAACATGTCCTGGATTAGGCGATGATCACCTGGTTAGTTTCCAGGTACTGTGTCAGTGAACATGTCCTGGGTTAGGTGATGATCACCTGGTTAGTTTCCAGGTACTGTGTCAGTGAACATGTCCTGGGTTAGGTGATGATCACCTGGTTAGTTTCCAGGTGCTGGGTCAGTGAACATGTCCTGGGTTAGGTTTTGTACACCTGGTTAGTTTCCAGGTGCTGGGTCAGTGAACATGTCCTGGGTTAGGTGATGATCACCTGGTCAGTTTCCAGGTGCTGGGTCAGTGAACATGTCCTGGGTTAGGTGATGATCACCTGGTCAGTTTCCAGGTGCTGGTTCAGTGAACATGTCCTGGGTTAGGTGATGATCACCTGGTTAGTTTCCAGGTGCTGGGTCAGTGAACATGTCCTGGGTTAGGTGATGATCACCTGGTCAGTTTCCAGGTGCTGTGTCAGTGAACATGTCCTCGATTAGGTGATGATCACCTGGTCAGTTTCCAGGTACTGTGTCAGTGAACATGTCCTGGGTTAGGTGATGATCACCTGGTCAGTTTCCAGGTACTGTGTCAGTGAACATGTCCTGGGTTAGGTGATGATCACCTGGTCAGTTTCCTGTTACTGGGTCAGTGAACATGTCCTGGATTAGGTGATGATCACCTGGTTAGTTTCCAGGTACTGGGTCAGTGAACATGTCCTGGGTTAGGTGATGATCACCTGGTCAGTTTCCAGGTGCTGGGTCAGTGAACATGTCCTGGGTTAGGTGATGATCACCTGGTCAGTTTCCAGGTGCTGTGTCAGTGATCATGTCCTGGGTTAGGTGATGATCACCTGGTCAGTTTCCAGGTGCTGGGTCATTGAACATGTCCTGGATTAGGCGATGATCACCTGGTTAGTTTCCAGGTACTGGGTCAGTGAACATGTCCTGGATTAGGTGATGCTCACCTGGTCAGTTTCCAGGTGCTGGGTCAGTGAACATGTCCTGGATTAGGCGATGATCACCTGGTCAGTTTCTGGAACTGTTCCAGAGTTGAGGTGTTTGGTCGGTCCTCCAGTATATTCTCCAATTCATCATCAGTATATGTACTTAACTGGAAATGTATAATTTACAATACTGCTACAATGTAATCTCCAGATCACACCGTCAAATATATATGTTGCGTGACTGGTATGTATTACTGTCAGGGAATGATCTGCCTTCTAGATGCTATAAAAATAGGAAAGGGTTGAAAGCAGGATATGTGAGACACTTTAATAGTGGTAATGGGTAATTATGGGTCATTCAATTAAACTAAAAGAACATCAGAAATAAAAGAACAGAACAGCAAACAGAGGCAGCCTTGTTCCCATGGGAATGTAGACTTTGCATCTTATTTGGAATGTGATAATGAGTAAAGGAGCACTGGTGTTCTGGTTCAAGACAGGACAGGCGATGGTGTTGGGAGGAACCTCTATTTGGAATCATTGGTCCATCAAGAATGTTACATGTCTACAGTGTAAAAGATGCCTCTTTGCATTGTCACAGCTGGACTGATAACTTCAGCGGGAGGAAAAATGTGATCTCAGGGGTTATTAGACTGAAACCTGAGTAAAACAGGGCCTTGTGAATGTCTATACCTGCAATTGTAATAAGAGGATAGTAGTTATTCAATGATTGGTCTAGTGTAATTTAGTGTGTTTGTATTATTGTAAGGGTTATACAAAGAGTGTCCAAATAGACAGAAGGTGTAGAAGATTTCAAAAGGCACAAAGACAAGTGATTTCACCCACAGCTGCAGATATTTATTACCATGAATTTTACCCAAGGGAAAAACCGGGTCATATAAATGACACATTGTAAACAACTGTTCAGATGCTGTGAGGTATCATATCTTACTTGTGCAGAATAAAGTTTTATCACTGCCATCAATTTGGGCCGATGTCGACTCAATGTAATTAATTAACTGTAATTAATCAAATGCAGGACTGAACCATGACAGACGGTGCAGTCACTCTGGGTTCAGCATGAATTATTCAATAATTTAAACTTAATCACATCAGATAATATTATTTCCAAATTCTTGAAGGAAACCTCAATGGCGGCCGTGGTACCCAGCATTCCAAGCGGGAATGAATATGCCGTACACACTCAACAGGAGGCCACCGCGCAGGCGCAGATCCAGCCGCACAGAGACACTGCGCATGCTCCAGAGACAGGCGGCCATTGCGGTGGAAGGCGGTTAAAGTCGGTGACGCACATAAGACTAATGTAGCCGGCGAGCGGGGAGGAGGCTTCAGAAGGATTTGGTGTGGCCCGCAAACGCGAATAAGAATGTCAATGTCCCGCTTTGGTAACTCAGGCTCCTTTCACCTGCGAAGAGAATCCGGGGAAGGAAAAAGAGGCGGGAAGATTCAGATCGGCGCCATTTTGCTGCTGGGGCAACAGAGCGCATGCGCAATATCCTGGTGATGTCAGTGAGTGGGCGTGGCTTCGGAATCCTCTGTGTTGAGTTGGAGCTGAAACAGCACAGGCTGGGGATGGAGGCTGGGATCTTCCTGTGCTCACTCAGCACTGGCTGGGGATGGAGGCTGGGATCTTCCTGTGCTCACTCAGCACAGGCTGGGGATGGAGGCTGGGATCTTCCTGTGCTCACTCAGCACAGGCTGGGGATGGAGGCTGGGATCTTCCTGTGCTCACTCAGCACAGGCTGGGGATGGAGGCTGGGATCTTCCTGTGCTCACTCAGCACAGGCTGGGGATGGAGGCTGGGATCTTCCTGTGCTCACTCAGCACAGGCTGGGGATGGAGGCTGGGATCTTCCTGTGCTCACTCAGCGCAGGCTGGGGATGGAGGCTGGGATCTTCCTGTGCTCACTCAGCACAGGCTGGGGATGGAGGCTGGGATCTTCCTGTGCTCACTCAGCGCAGGCTGGGACGGAGGCTGGGATCTTCCTGTGCTCACTCAGTGCAGGCTGGGGACGGAGGCTGGGATCTTCCTGTGCTCACTCAGTGCAGGCTGGGGACGGAGGCTGGAATCTTCATGTGCTCACTCAGCACAGGCTGGGGATGGAGGCTGGGATCTTCCTGTGCTCACTCAGCACAGGCTGTGGATGGAGGCTGGGATCTTCCTGTGCTCACACAGCACAGGCTGGTGATGGAGTCTGGGATCTTCCTGTGCTCACTCAGCACAGGCTGGGGACGGAGGCTGAGATCTTCCTGTGCTCACTCAGCACAGGCTGTGGATGGAGGCTGGGATCTTCCTGTGCTCACTCAGCACAGGCTGGGGATGGAGGCTGGGATCTTCCTGTGCTCACTCAGCACAGGTTGGTGATGGAGTCTGGGATCTCCCTGTGCTCTGTATTGGGCTCAGTACTGTACTGTGTGTTTAACCCTCATTGTGTTGTTCTAATTGCTGCCTCTCTCTCTCTCTCTCTTGCAGTGGGTCTGGGAGTTCCTGACTGATCACAATGTCCTGATCCTTTCCACACATCACACACACTCAAGTTGGATGAGCCGCTGGTGGTGATGCAGGAGATGGAGAACTCCAGTCTTCCATCCACTCCACAGTGAGGTGAGATCACACACTGATAATAACTCGGACAACAGGGTGTTAACACAGCAGAAGCTGGGAATGGGGCCTGGGATCTTCCTGTGCTCTGAAAATGGGAATCAGTAACACATCATGTGAGAACAGCTAAATCAGCACAGGCTGGGGATGGAGGCTGGGATCTCCCCGTGCTCACTGATCCCACGCACTGACCCCACGCACTGACCCCACTCACTGTCCCCACTCACTGTCCCCACTCACTGTCCCCACTCACTGTCCCCACTCACTGTCCCCACTCACTGTCCCCACTCAGTGTCCCCACTCAGTGTCCCCACTCAGTGTCCCCACTCACTGTCCCCACTCACTGACCCCACTCACTGACCCCACGCACTGACCCCACTCACTGACCCCACGCACTGACCCCACGCACTGACCCCACGCACTGACCCCACGCACTGACCCCACGCACTGACTCCACGCACTGACTCCACGCACTGACTCCACGCACTGACTCCACGCACTGACGCCACGCACTGACAGCACTCACTGTCCCCACTCACTGTCCCCACTCACTGTCCCCACTCACAGTCCCCACTCACTGTCCCCACTCACTGTCCCCACTCACTGACCCCACTCACTGACCCCACTCACGGACCCCACTCACGGACCCCACTCACTGACCCCACGCACTGACCCCACGCACTGACTCCACGCACTGACTCCACGCACTGACTCCACGCACTGACTCCACGCACTGACAGCACTCACTGTCCCCACTCACTGTCCCCACTCACTGTCCCCACTCACTGTCCCCACTCACTGTCCCCACTCACTGTCCCCACTCACTGACCCCACTCACTGACCCCACTCACTGTCCCCACTCACTGTCCCCACTCACTGTCCCCACTCACTGACCCCACTCACTGACCCCACTCACTGACCCCACTCACTGTCCGCACTCACTGTCCGCACTCACTGTCCCCACTCACTGTCCGCACTCACTGTCCCCTCTCACTGTCCCCACTCACTGTCCGCACTCACTGTCCGCACTCACTGACCCCACTCACTGACCCCACTCACTGACCCCACTCACTGTCCCCACTCACTGACCCCATTCACTGTCCCCACTCACTGTCCCCACTCACTGTCCCCACTCACTGTCCCCACTCACTGTCCCCACTCACTGTCCCCACTCACTGTCCCCACTCACTGTCCCCACTCACTGTCCCCACTCACTGTCCCCACTCACTGTCCCCACTGACTGTCCCCACTCACTGTCCGCACTCACTGTCCGCACTCACTGTCCGCACTCACTGTCCCCACTCACTGACCCCACTCACTGTCCCCACTCACTGTCCCCACTCACTGTCCGCACTCACTGTCCCCACTCACTGTCCCCACTCACTGTCCCCACTCACTGTCCCCACTCACTGACCCCACTCACTGACCCCACTCACTGTCCCCACTCACTGTCCCCACTCACTGTCCGCACTCACTGTCCGCACTCACTGTCCCCTCTCACTGACCCCTCTCACTGACCCCACTCACTGACCCCACTCACTGTCCCCACTCACTGTCCGCTCTCACTGTCCGCACTCACTGTCCGCAGTCACTGTCCGCACTCACTGTCCCCACTCACTGTCCCCACTCACTGTCCGCACTCACTGTCCGCACTCACTGTCCCCACTCACTGTCCCCACTCACTGTCCCCACTCACTGTCCGCACTCACTGTCCGCACTCACTGTCCGCACTCACTGTCCGCACTCTCTGTCCGCACTCTCTGTCCGCACTCGCTGTCCCCACTCGCTGTCCCCACTCGCTGTCCGCACTCGCTGTCCGCACTCTCTGTCCGCACTCACTGTCCGCACTCACTGTCCCCACTCACTGTCCCCACTCACTGTCCCCACTCACTGTCCGCACTCACTGTCCGCACTCACTGTCCGCACTCACTGTCCGCACTCACTGTCCCCACTCACTGTCCCCACTCACTGTCCGCACTCACTGTCCCCACTCACTGTCCGCACTCACTGTCCGCACTCACTGTCCGCACTCACTGTCCGCACTCACTGTCCCCACTCACTGTCCCCACTCACTGTCCCCACTCACTGTCCCCACTCACTGTCCGCACTCACTGTCCCCACTCACTGTCCCCACTCACTGTCCGCACTCACTGTCCCCACTCACTGTCCCCACTCACTGTCCCCACTCACTGTCCCCACTCACTGTCCCCACTCACTGTCCGCACTCACTGACCCCACTCACTGACCCCACTCACTGACCCCACTCACTGACCCCACTCACTGACCCCACTCACTGACCCCACTCACTGACCCCACTCACTGTCCCCACTCACTGTCCGCAGTCACTGTCCGCACTCACTGTCCCCTCTCACTGACCCCACTCACTGTCCCCACTCACTGTCCGCACTCACTGTCCGCACTCACTGTCCGCACTCACTGTCCCCTCTCACTGACCCCACTCACTGTCCCCACTCACTGTCCGCACTCACTGTCCGCACTCACTGACCCCACTCACTGACCCCACTCACTGTCCCCACTCACTGTCCCCACTCACTGACCCCACTCACTGTCCCCACTCACTGTCCCCACTCACTGTCCGCACTCACTGTCCGCACTCACTGTCCCCTCTCACTGACCCCACTCACTGTCCCCACTCACTGTCCCCACTCACTGTCCCCACTCACTGTCCGCACTCACTGTCCGCACTCACTGTCCCCTCTCACTGACCCCACTCACTGTCCCCACTCACTGACCCCACTCACTGACCCCACTCACTGTCCCCACTCACTGTCCCCACTGACTGTCCCCACTCACTGTCCGCACTCACTGTCCGCACTCACTGTCCCCACTCACTGTCCCCACTCACTGTCCGCACTCACTGTCCGCACTCACTGACCCCACTCACTGACCCCTCTTACTGACCCCACTCACTGACCCCACTCACTGTCCCCACTCACTGTCCGCTCTCACTGTCCCCACTCACTGTCCGCTCTCACTGTCCGCTCTCACTGTCCGCACTCACTGTCCCCACTCACTGTCCGCACTCACTGTCCGCACTCACTGTCCCCTCTCACTGACCCCTCTCACTGACCCCACTCACTGACCCCACTCACTGTCCCCACTCACTGTCCGCACTCACTGTCCGCACTCACTGTCCGCACTCACTGTCCCCACTCACTGTCCCCACTCACTGTCCCCACTCACTGTCCCCACTCACTGTCCCCACTCACTGTCCGCACTCACTGACCCCACTCACTGACCCCACTCACTGACCCCACTCACTGACCCCACTCACTGACCCCACTGTCTGTCCCCACTCACTGTCCCCACTCACTGTCCGCACTCACTGTCCGCACTCACTGTCCGCACTCACTGACGCCACTCACTGTCCCCACTCACTGACCCCACTCACTGACCCCACTCACTGTCCCCACTCACTGTCCCCACTCACTGTCCCCACTCACTGTCCCCACTCACTGTCCCCACTCACTGTCCCCACTCACTGACCCCACTCACTGTCCGCACTCACTGTCCCCACTCACTGTCCCCACTCACTGTCCCCACTCACTGTCTGCACTCACTGTCCCCACTCACTGTCCGCACTCACTGTCCCCACCCACTGTCCCCACCCACTGTCCCCACTCACTGTCCCCACCCACTGTCCCCACTCACTGTCCCCACTCACTGACCCCACTCACTGACCCCACTTACTGACCCCACTCACTGACCCCACGCACTGACCCCACTCACGGACCCCACTCACGGACCCCACTCACTGACCCCACGCACTGACCCCACTCACTGTCCGCACTCACTGTCCGCACTCACTGTCCGCACTCACTGTCCGCACTCACTGTCCCCACTCACTGACCCCACTCACTGTCCCCACTCACTGTCCCCACTGACTGTCCCCACTCACTGTCCGCACTCACTGTCCGCACTCACTGTCCGCACTCACTGTCCGCACTCACTGTCCCCACTCACTGACCCCACTCACTGACCCCACTCACTGACCCCACTCACTGTCCCCACTCACTGTCCCCACTGACTGTCCCCACTCACTGTCCGCACTCACTGTCCGCACTCACTGTCCCCACTCACTGTCCCCACTCACTGTCCGCACTCACTGTCCGCACTCACTGACCCCACTCACTGACCCCTCTCACTGACCCCACTCACTGACCCCACTCACTGACCCCACTCACTGTCCCCACTCACTGTCCGCTCTCACTGTCCCCACTCACTGTCCGCTCTCACTGTCCGCTCTCACTGTCCGCACTCACTGTCCCCACTCACTGTCCGCACTCACTGTCCGCACTCACTGTCCCCTCTCACTGACCCCTCTCACTGACCCCACTCACTGACCCCACTCACTGTCCCCACTCACTGTCCGCACTCACTGTCCGCACTCACTGTCCCCACTCACTGTCCCCACTCACTGTCCCCACTCACTGTCCCCACTCACTGTCCCCACTCACTGTCCGCACTCACTGACCCCACTCACTGACCCCACTCACTGACCCCACTCACTGACCCCACTCACTGACCCCACTGTCTGTCCCCACTCACTGTCCCCACTCACTGTCCGCACTCACTGTCCGCACTCACTGTCCGCACTCACTGACGCCACTCACTGTCCCCACTCACTGACCCCACTCACTGACCCCACTCACTGACCCCACTCACTGTCCCCACTCACTGTCCCCACTCACTGTCCCCACTCACTGTCCCCACTCACTGTCCCCACTCACTGACCCCACTCACTGTCCGCACTCACTGTCCCCACTCACTGTCCCCACTCACAGTCCCCACTCACTGTCCGCACTCACTGTCCCCACTCACTGTCCGCACTCACTGTCCCCACCCACTGTCCCCACCCACTGTCCCCACTCACTGTCCCCACCCACTGTCCCCACTCACTGTCCCCACTCACTGTCCCCACTCACTGACCCCACTCACTGACCCCACTCACTGACCCCACTCACTGACCCCACGCACTGACCCCACTCACGGACCCCACTCACGGACCCCACTCACTGACCCCACGCACTGACCCCACTCACTGTCCGCACTCACTGTCCGCACTCACTGTCCGCACTCACTGTCCGCACTCACTGTCCCCACTCACTGACCCCACTCACTGTCCCCACTCACTGTCCCCACTGACTGTCCCCACTCACTGTCCGCACTCACTGTCCGCACTCACTGTCCGCACTCACTGTCCGCACTCACTGTCCGCACTCACTGTCCCCACTCACTGACCCCACTCACTGACCCCACTCACTGTCCCCACTCACTGTCCCCACTGACTGTCCCCACTCACTGTCCGCACTCACTGTCCGCACTCACTGTCCCCACTCACTGTCCCCACTCACTGTCCGCACTCACTGTCCGCACTCACTGACCCCACTCACTGACCCCTCTCACTGACCCCACTCACTGACCCCACTCACTGTCCCCACTCACTGTCCGCTCTCACTGTCCCCACTCACTGTCCGCTCTCACTGTCCGCTCTCACTGTCCGCACTCACTGTCCCCACTCACTGTCCGCACTCACTGTCCGCACTCACTGTCCCCTCTCACTGACCCCTCTCACTGACCCCACTCACTGACCCCACTCACTGTCCCCACTCACTGTCCGCACTCACTGTCCGCACTCACTGTCCCCACTCACTGTCCCCACTCACTGTCCCCACTCACTGTCCCCACTCACTGTCCGCACTCACTGACCCCACTCACTGACCCCACTCACTGACCCCACTCACTGACCCCACTCACTGACCCCACTGTCTGTCCCCACTCACTGTCCCCACTCACTGTCCGCACTCACTGTCCGCACTCACTGTCCGCACTCACTGACGCCACTCACTGTCCCCACTCACTGACCCCACTCACTGACCCCACTCACTGTCCCCACTCACTGTCCCCACTCACTGTCCCCACTCACTGTCCCCACTCACTGTCCCCACTCACTGACCCCACTCACTGTCCGCACTCACTGTCCCCACACACTGTCCCCACTCACTGTCCCCACTCACTGTCCGCACTCACTGTCCCCACTCACTGTCCGCACTCACTGTCCCCACCCACTGTCCCCACCCACTGTCCCCACCCACTGTCCCCACTCACTGTCCCCACCCACTGTCCCCACTCACTGTCCCCACTCACTGACCCCACTCACTGACCCCACTCACTGACCCCACTCACTGACCCCACGCACTGACCCCACTCACGGACCCCACTCACGGACCCCACTCACTGACCCCACGCACTGACCCCACTCACTGTCCGCACTCACTGTCCGCACTCACTGTCCGCACTCACTGTCCGCACTCACTGTCCCCACTCACTGACCCCACTCACTGACCCCACTCACTGACCCCACTCACTGACCCCACTCACTGACCCCACTCACTGACCCCACTCACTGTCCCCACTCACTGTCCCCACTCACTGTCCCCACTCACTGTCCCCACTCACTGTCCCCACTCACTGTCCCCACTCACTGTCCCCACTCACTGTCCGCACTCACTGTCCCCTCTCACTGACCCCACTCACTGTCCCCACTCACTGTCCCCACTCACTGTCCCCACTCACTGTCCCCACTCACTGTCCCCACTCACTGTCCGCACTCACTGTCCGCACTCACTGTCCGCACTCACTGTCCCCTCTCACTGACCCCCACACTGTCCCCTCTCACTGACCCCACTCACTGTCCCCACTCACTGACCCCACTCACTGTCCCCACTGACTGTCCCCACTCACTGTCCCCACTCACTGTCCCCACTCACTGTCCCCACTCACTGTCCCCACTCACTGTCCCCACTCACTGTCCGCACTCACTGTCCCCACTCACTGTCCCCACTCACTGTCCGCACTCACTGACCCCACTCACTGACCCCTCTCACAGACCCCACTCACAGACCCCACTCACTGACCCCACTCACTGTCCCCACTCACTGTCCGCTCTCACTGTCCCCACTCACTGTCCGCTCTCACTGTCCGCACTCACTGTCCCCACTCACTGTCCGCACTCACTGTCCGCACTCACTGTCCGCACTCACTGTCCCCTCTCACTGTCCCCTCTCACTGACCCCTCTCACTGACCCCACTCACTGACCCCACTCACTGTCCGCACTCACTGTCCGCACTCACTGTCCGCACTCACTGTCCGCACTCACTGTCCGCACTCACTGTCCGCACTCACTGTCCGCACTCACTGTCCCCACTCACTGTCCCCACTCACTGTCCCCACTCACTGTCCCCACTCACTGTCCGCACTCACTGACCCCACTCACTGACCCCACTCACTGACCCCACTGTCTGTCCCCACTCACTGTCCGCACTCACTGACGCCACTCACTGTCCCCACTCACTGTCCCCACTCACTGACCCCACTCACTGTCCCCACTCACTGTCCCCACTCACTGTCCCCACTCACTGTCCCCACTCACTGTCCCCACTCACTGACCCCACTCACTGTCCGCACTCACTGTCCCCACTCACTGTCCCCACTCACTGTCCCCACTCACTGTCCGCACTCACTGTCCGCACTCACTGTCCCCACCCACTGTCCCCACCCACTGTCCCCACCCACTGTCCCCACTCACTGTCCCCACTCACTGTCCCCACTCACTGTCCCCACTCACTGTCCCCACTCACTGACCCCACTCACTGACACCACTCACTGACCCCACTCACTGACCCCACGCACTGACCCCACTCACGGACCCCACTCACTGACCCCACTGTCTGTCCCCACTCACTGTCCGCACTCACTGACGCCACTCACTGTCCCCACTCACTGTCCCCACTCACTGACCCCACTCACTGTCCCCACTCACTGTCCCCACTCACTGTCCCCACTCACTGTCCGCACTCACTGTCCCCACTCACTGTCCCCACTCACTGTCCCCACTCACTGTCCGCACTCACTGTCCGCACTCACTGTCCCCACCCACTGTCCCCACCCACTGTCCCCACCCACTGTCCCCACTCACTGTCCCCACTCACTGTCCCCACTCACTGTCCCCACTCACTGTCCCCACTCACTGTCCCCACTCACTGTCCCCACTCACTGACCCCACTCACTGACCCCACTCACTGACCCCACTCACTGACCCCACGCACTGACCCCACTCACGGACCCCACTCACGGACCCCACTCACTGACCCCACTCACTGACCCCACGCACTGACTGCACTCACTGTCTGCACTCACTGTCCCCACTCACTGACCCCACTCACTGACCCCACTCACTGACCCCACTCACTGACCCCACTCACTGACCCCACTCACTGACCCCACTCACTGTCCCCACTCACTGTCCCCACTCACTGTCCCCGCTCACTGACCCCGCTCACTGACCCCGCTCACTGACCCCGCTCACTGACCCCGCTCACTGACCCCGCTCACTGTCCCCGCTCACTGACCCCGCTCACTGTCCCCGCTCACTGTCCCCGCTCACTGACCCCACTCACTGTCCCCACTCACTGTCCGCACTCACTGTCCGCACTCACTGTCCGCACTCACTGTCCCCTCTCACTGACCCCACTCACTGTCCCCACTCACTGACCCCACTCACTGACCCCACTCACTGTCCCCACTCACTGTCCCCACTGACTGTCCGCACTCACTGTCCCCACTCACTGTCCCCACTCACTGTCCGCACTCACTGACCCCACTCACTGACCCCTCTCACTGACCCCACTCACTGACCCCACTCACTGTCCCCACTCACTGTCCGCTCTCACTGTCCCCACTCACTGTCCGCTCTCACTGTCCGCACTCACTGTCCCCACTCACTGTCCGCACTCACTGTCCGCACTCACTGTCCCCTCTCACTGACCCCTCTCACTGACCCCACTCACTGACCCCACTCACTGTCCCCACTCACTGTCCGCACTCACTGTCCGCACTCACTGTCCGCACTCACTGTCCCCACTCACTGTCCCCACTCACTGTCCCCACTCACTGTCCCCACTCACTGTCCGCACTCACTGTCCGCACTCACTGACCCCACTCACTGACCCCACTCACTGACCCCACTCACTGACCCCACTGTCTGTCCCCACTCACTGTCCGCACTCACTGTCCGCACTCACTGTCCGCACTCACTGACGCCACTCACTGTCCCCACTCACTGACCCCACTCACTGTCCCCACTCACTGTCCCCACTCACTGTCCCCACTCACTGTCCCCACTCACTGTCCCCACTCACTGACCCCACTCACTGTCCGCACTCACTGTCCGCACTCACTGTCCCCACTCACTGTCCCCACTCACTGTCCCCACTCACTGTCCCCACTCACTGTCCGCACTCACTGTCCCCACCCACTGTCCCCACCCACTGTCCCCACCCACTGTCCCCACCCACTGTCCCCACTCACTGTCCCCACTCACTGTCCCCACTCACTGACCCCACTCACTGACCCCACTCACTGACCCCACTCACTGACCCCACGCACTGACCCCACTCACTGACCCCACGCACTGACCCCACTCACTGTCCGCACTCACTGTCCGCACTCACTGTCCGCACTCACTGTCCGCACTCACTGTCCCCGCTCACTGACCCCGCTCACTGACCCCGCTCACTGACCCCGCTCACTGACCCCGCTCACTGACCCCGCTCACTGACCCCGCTCACTGTCCCCGCTCACTGACCCCACTCACTGTCCGCACTCACTGTCCCCACTCACTGACCCCACTCACTGTCCGCACTCACTGTCCGCACTCACTGTCCGCACTCACTGTCGGCACTCACTGTCGGCACTCACTGTCCCCACTCACTGTCCCCACTCACTGTCCCCACTCACTGTCCCCACTCACTGTCCCCACTCACTGACCCCACTCACTGTCCCCACTCACTGTCCGCACTCACTGACCCCACTCACAGACCCCACTCACTGACCCCACTCACTGTCCGCACTCACTGTCCGCACTCACTGTCCGCACTCACTGTCCCCACTCACTGTCCCCACTCACTGTCCCCACTCACTGTCCCCACTCACTGTCCCCACTCACTGACCCCACTCACTGTCCGCACTCACTGTCCGCACTCACTGTCCGCACTCACTGTCCGCAGTCACTGTCCGCACTCACTGACCCCACTCACTGACCCCACTCACTGACCCCACTCACTGACCCCACTCACTGACCCCACTCACTGTCCCCACTCACTGACCCCACTCACTGACCCCACTCACTGACCCCACTCACTGACCCCACTCACTGACCCCACTCACTGACCCCACTCACTGACCCCACTCACTGACCCCACTCACTGTCCCCACTCACTGTCCCCACTCACTGACCCCACTCACTGACCCCACTCACTGACCCCACTCACTGACCCCACTCACTGACCCCACTCACTGACCCCACTCACTGACCCCACTCACTGACCCCACTCACTGACCCCACTCACTGTCCCCACTCACTGTCCCCACTCACTGTCCCCACTCACTGTCCCCACTCACTGTCCCCACTCACTGTCCCCACTCACTGTCCCCACTCACTGTCCCCACTCACTGACCCCACTCACTGTCCCCACTCACTGTCCCCACTCACTGTCCCCACTCACTGTCCCCACTCACTGTCCCCACTCACTGTCCCCACTCACTGTCCCCACTCACTGACCCCACTCACTGACCCCACTCACTGACCCCACTCACTGACCCCACTCACTGTAGATTCTGGAACTGTTCCTGTAGATTAGAAGATAGAAAATGTCTCCCCAGTATTTAAGAATGGAGGGAGAGAGAAAACAGGGCACTTCAGACATGTTAGCCTTACATCAGTCGCTGGGAACAAGCTATACTCTATTCTAAAGAATGTGATAAATGGTTCTGATTGGGCAGAGTCAACATGGATAAATGGGAAACAATGTTTGACAAACCTGTTGGAGTTATTTGAGGATGTTGCTCACAGAATTGATAAAGGGGAGTTGGTGGACGTGGTATACTTGGATTTTCAGAAGGCTTTTGATAAAGTCCCCGACAGGAGGTTGGTTAGTAAAATTGAAGCACATGGGATAGGAGATAATGTACTGGCATGGATTAAGGATTAGTTAACAGGCAGAATTGCCGACCACGCTCTGGAAGTGGTTCAAGAATTCACCTACCTAGGCTCAACTATCACCAGTAACCTGTATCAATGACTTGGATGTGGGGACCAATGTAATATTTCCAGGCTTTCAGATGCCAGTAAACTAGATGGGAATGAGTGTTGCGAGGAAGATGCAAAGCGGCTTCAAGGGGATTTGGACAGACTTCGTGAGTGGGCAAGAACATGGCAGTTGAAATATAATGTGGAAAGATGTGAGATTTTCCACTTCGGTAGCAGGAACAGATGTGCAGAGTATTTCTTAAACGGTAAGACAATTAGAAAGTGTAGTTGTACGAAGGGACCTGGATGTCCTCGTCAATAAGTCACTGAAAACAAACATGCAGGTGCAGAAAGCAGTTAGGAAGACTAATGGTATGTTAGCCTTTATTGAAGTGGATTTGAGTGCAGTAGTAGTGACGTTTTGCTGCAATTGTATGGAAACTTGGTTAGACTGCCCCTGGAGTAATGTGTGCAGTTTTGGTCCCCTTACCTTAGGAAGGATGTTATGATAATTGAGGGAGGACAATGACGGTTCATCAAACTTGTTCCCGAGATGGTGGGACTGTCCCACGAAGAGAGATTGGGGAAACTGGGCCTGTATTCTCTAGAGTTTCGAAGAATGAGAGGTGATCTCATTGAAACCTACAAAGTATTGAAAGTGATAGACAGGGTAGATGCAGCTAACATGTTTCCCCTGGTTGGGGAATCTAGAACCAGGGGAAACAATTTCAAAATAAGTGGAAATCCACTAAAGACAGAGATGAGGAGACATGCCTTTTCTCAGAGGGTTGTGAATCTTTGGAATTCTCTACCCCAGAGGGCTGTGGAAGCTCAGTCATTGAGTATGTTTAAAGCAGATATTAACAGATTTATAAATGGAGTCATAGAGTAATACAGCATAGAAACAGGCCATTCGGCCCTCCGCGTCTGGGCTGACTATAATGCCGATCTATACTAATCCCAACTGCTTGCATTAATTCCATATCTTACTATGCCTTGTTCATTCAAGTACCTGTCCAGATGCCTCTTAAATGTCGTTACTGTTCCTGCCTCCACCACCTCCTCAGGCAGTTCATTCCAGATACCCACTATTCTTTGTGTGAAACATTTACCCCTTTGATCCCTTTAAACCTCCTCCCTCTTACCTTAAATCTATGCCCTCTGGTTTTAGTCACCCCTACCATGGGAAACAGACTCTGGCTATCTCCCCTATCTATGCCTCTCATAATTTTATATACCTCTATCATGTCTCCTCTCAGCCTCCTTCGCTGCAGGGAAATCAGACCCAGCCTATCCAGTCTCTCTTTATAACTCAAGCCCTTCAAACCAGGCAACATCCTTGTGAATCTTTTCTGCACCCTCTCTAGCTTAATCACATCTTTTGTGTAGTGTGGCGACAAGAACTGCCCACAATACTCCAAATGCGGCCTAAACAATGTTATGCACAACTGTAACATGACGTCCCGACTCTGGTCCTCAATGCCTCGGCCTAAATACCAGTGACATAACGGGAAATGGGGATAGTGTGGGAAAAAGGCATTGAAGTGGATGATCAGCTATTATCATATTGAATGATGGAACAGGCTCGATGTCCTACTGCTGCTCCTATGTTCCAATGTTCCGAAATTGCTTAACTCTTTCAAACGCCAGGTAGGTTTGGTCAAGCAGCTTTCCAAAGATTCTGAATTTCTGCTGGTCCAGCTCCAGTACTATCTCATATGGGCCAGGATAGCATTTTCAGTCCGCTCATAATCTGATGAACTTTCATCTTTCCTGTCATTTTATTATGTAAAAACAGCATCCAGTTCTCTGACGGTCATTGCAGTTGCTTTAAAAACTTTTTTAAAGTAATGAAAAGTGCTGCCATATCCTCCTCATTGAACTTTATAATGAACTGGGAGAACTTTAAGAGCTCAGCACATGGTCCTGAGCTCGGGATTGCTCCGTCAGCAGCTGTGCCTTCACTGGGTGTACTGGGAATTCCTCTAGTTGTTTGAGCTGTCTTAACTCCCTTTCCTCCTTCTCCTTCTGGAACACTCTTATATTTTCCCTTTCTTGACTCTCATTCTGCTCTTTCTCGCTCTCTCTGGAATTCTAATTCAAGTCTCTTCTGTTCTAGTTTTACCTTAGCTAACATTACTCTATCTGTTAGTGATTCTAACCCTGTTTGAGCCTTCAGCTTCAAGTGAAATATGGTTGGTCACAGTCTTACTATTTCGGGTTTCCTAGCTTTTGGACGGAGTGTAATCCCTAACCTTCCAGCTACATTACTCAACTTTCCAGCAGACAGGGTTTTAACCTGTACCAAGTTACTTCACTCTGTATGTAACTCCTTTATTCAAAAAGGGAGGCAGACAGAAAGCAGGAAACTACAGGCCAGTTAGCTTCACATTTGTCTTGGGGAAAAAGTTGGAAGCTATTATTAGAGGTGGTATAATCGGCACTTAGACCAAATCGAGGTAATCAGGCAGAATCAATATGGATTTATGAAAGTTAAATCATGTTTAATCAGTTTGTTGGAGTTCCTTGATGGAGTTACATGTGCTGCGGATGAAGGGGAACCGGTGGATATACTGTACTGAGATTTCTATCAGGCATTTGATAAGATGCCACATCAAAGTTTATCGCAGAAAATAAAAGCTCATGGTGAAGGGAGTAACTTATTGGTATGGATAGAAGATTGAGTAGTGAACAGGAAACCGAGTGTCGGCATAAATGGGTCATTTTCTGGTTGGCAAGATTAAACAAGTGGTGTGCGATGGGGATCAGTGCTGGGGCTTCACCTTTTTACAATTTATATTAATGAATTGGATGAAGGGACCGATGGTAGAGTTGCTAAATTTTCCGATGACACAAAGATATGTAGGAAACTAAGTTGTGAACAGGACATAGGGGACTGCAAAGGAATATAGATAGGTTAAGTGAGTGGGAAAAGACCTGGAAAATGGAGTATACTGCAGGAAAGTGTGAAATTGTGCACTTTGGCAGGAACAATAAAAAGGAAGCCTGTTATCTAAATGGTGAGAGATTGCAGTGCTCTGAGATGCAGAGGGATCTGGGTGTCCAAGTGCATGAATCACAAAAGGCGAGTATGCAGGTACAGCACGCAATTGGAAAACTAATAGAATGTTATTGTTTACTGCAAGAGAAATTGAATACCAAAGTATGGAGGTCATGCTTCAGTTTCACAGGGCATTGGTGAGACCACATCTGGAGTACTGTGTACAGTTTTGGTTCCTTGTTAATAGAAGAATGTAAATGTATTGGGGGCAGTAAAGAGAAGGCTTATTAGACTGATACTTGGAATGGGTGGGCCGTCTTATGTGGGAATATTGGACAGGCTGGGCTTGTATCCGCTGCAGTTTGGAAGGGCAAGAGGCGACTTGATTGAAACATATAGGACTCTGAGGGGTCTTGACGGGGTGGATGTGGAAAGGATGTTTCCCATTGTGGGAGAATCTAGAATTAGGGGTCACTATTTAAAAATAAGGGGGGGGGTCACCCATTTAACACACAGATGAGGAGATTTTTTTTCTGTGAGAGTCGTGTGTTTTTGGAATTCTCTTCCTCAAAAGGCGCTGGAAGCAGAGTCTTTGAATATTTGTAAGGCAGAGGTAGATAGATTATTGATAAGCAAGGGGTTGAAGGTTATCGGGGGCTGGTGGAAATGTGAAGTCGAGTTTACAATCAGATTAGTCATGATCTTATTGAATGGCAGAGCAGGCCTGAGGGGCCGAGTGCCCTACTCCTGCTCCTAATTCATCTGTTCATATTTTCATAAACTGTGGCTTAGGATGGTACTGTCTCCGAATGTGAACTTTTTAGTGCTGTAGCAGCGAAAGCCACAATAAAATCTACATTGAAATCTTCATTTTTTTCTGGGAATCAATTGTTTTTCCTACTTCTAATTTCTCGTTTGTCATTGGGTTACAATCAATTTCTGTTACAGCCATGTGAGGAGTGGTCCCAGGTCCCCTCTTGTCCTATCTCAGAATTGACCACAAAGGCTTTAATCCTTTTTAGCAGTGGACGTGCTGACCACCTCAGTGAGTCTTTTACCTTGTACTTTTATTGTGCTCGTGGAAGAGCCAATCAGACAGGTTTTCTTGAGATTAAACAAGAGGTGAGTTTATTATACTTAACAAACTAAACTGGATCGAAATAAAATAATAAACATGTACGCTACACATTCACGCAGACACGAGAATCATACACAAATAAATTAGAGTGAGAAATACACTGGTGTTGGATGAGAGTCCATGATAAATAAAAAAAAATACACAGTCTGTGAGGTTGGATAATTCTGTGGTCTGCGCCTTTGCCACTCTTGCATATGAGTTTCATGTCATCTTCAGGGGTTTAAATTGTTTATTTTTACATTTAATTCTATATCATGTATCTATCTATATGTCAGGAACAGCAATGGTTCTCATACTGACCCCTGAGAAATAGCACTGTACACCCCCCCTCCCCCAGAATAAACAATGTCTGTTCACAACTTCTCTCTGCTTTCTGTCCCTGAGTCAATGTCATATGCACACTATCACTCTCACATTAATCCATGTCATCCATTTTTCATAACAAGTCTATGAAATGTCATTTGATCACCGGCCTTTTGAAAGTTCATCTACATAACACGAAACACGCTGACCTCATCAACACTCACAGTTATGTCATCAACTAACTTGATCAAGATTATCAGACATGATTGGTTATCAAGCTATCCATCCTGTTTGTCATTTATTATCAGATGTTTTTCCAAGAAAGATATATTTTTGAGCTGGGTTATGGCCTCTAGAAATTTCCAATCGCCGACATTAGACTGATTGGTCAGAAGTTACAGGGTTTATCCAATCTCTTTTTTTAAACAGGGTGCATCATTTACAGTACTCCACTCCCCTGTCACTACTCCCATAGCCAAGGAGGAGTGAAAGCTTCTGGCCAGTGCCTCTTCTACTCCTTCCCTTAACAACCCTCATACATCCCATCCAGTCTGGGTAAAAGTAGTACTTTGTTTTGGAACACTAAATGCTGGTTTGACAGGGGTTAACTGAATATGTTTGTTCAGTGTGTGTAATTAATGTCAGTCTCCATGGACCCTAATTGTGTCATTGGAGAGTTTTCCTCTTCTATTAATAAGGGATTTCCTCCAATGTGTTATTCCAAGCCGGGAGCATCACCCCCACACTAACAGCAGCTCCAGAGAGCGGAAAAGGATTGATCAGAATCTGAGAACAATAGATTGGAATGTTACCAAAATGGGCAGCAAGAGTTTTTCCTATTGGTTTGGCGAAGTTACTGCAGATTATTATTGGAGAACATTAGAAATGCGCATCTATTATGCACTGAAGATGATTGAAACGATTTACTATCCCATCCTCGCTATTATTGGTGCCCCTGGTAAGTCTCTGTATCCAACTATTATATCTATCAACCATATGTCACTGATTTGTGTTCTTGCCATGTAAATCCAGGTAATACTGAAGCCTCTGTCTTCAGTCTCTTTCACAAAATCTGTTCCCGATCCACTGTCTGTATCCACCTCACTAGCAAATGTCTGAGACTGAACCAGACAGTTTACTACTTCTATGTTCTATTTATACCTGAACTGAGTTCATCGCCATGTTCTCTCCATCACTTAACCTGCCTACTGCCACTTCTGTAAGATCACCCGTCTCCACCTCTGTCTCAAAACATCTCCTGCATAAACCCACATCCGTGCCTTTGTTAAATCCACACCAGATTATTCCAATTCTGTCCTGGTCACCCTTCCAGTTATAATCCTCCATAAACCACAGCCCATCCGGAACTCTGCTGCCTGTATCCTAACTCACATCAAATCCCGATCACCCATCACCCCTGTGCTCACTGATCTACATTGGCTCCCAGTCTGGCAGCACCTTAATTTAAATATTCTCATTCTTGTGTTTGAATCCCTCCATGGCCTCACCCCTCCAATTAGTCCCATCCCCCTGTCCATATCCCATATTCTTGAAAATCATATCAGAATTGGACACAATTCTCCAGCTGGGACCAAACCAATGATGTGTAAAAATCAGCATTTCCTCCTGAGTTTTATTACTCTGTGCCTCTCTCTAACACCAAGGACACTACATGTTACCTTCAATGATCTGTGTGTGTACACCGCAGGTCTCTCCAATCCTTCACCCACTTTATAATGGTACCATTTAGTTTATATTGTTTCTCCTCATATTTCCTACCCAAATGTCTCACTTCACACTTCACTGTGTTAAATTACATCTGCCATGTTCCTGCCCACTTTACCAGTCAGTCTCTGTCCTCCTGAAGTCTGTTACTATCCTTCACACTGTTTATTAACATTTCTGAGCTTCCTGCCATCTGAAAACTTTGACATTATCCCCTCTGTACACAAGCCCATTGTATTAACATACAGCAACTGTGATCCCAACAGTGACCCCGGGGAATCCCACTGTGTACTTCCCTCCAGACTGAACAGCAACCATTCTCCACTACTCTCTGCTTTCTGTCACTTAGCTAACTTCCTGCATGCTGGCATTGAATATAAAAAAAGAGCTGCATTTCTATAGCGCCTTTCATGACCACTGGACGTCACAAAGCATCTTACTCCCAACTGATACTTTTTAAAGTGCAGTCACTCTTGTAATCTCTGATGGAGAGCAAACTCCCACAAGCAGCAATGTGATAATAATCAGTCCTGTTTTTGTGATGTTGATTTAATGATAAATATTTACCAGGACACAGGGAATAATTCCCTTACTCTGCTTCTAAATAGTACGATGGGATATTTAACATCCACCTGAGAGGAGAGACGGGGCCTTGGTTTAACGTTTCATTCTAAAGATGGTGCATCTGGCAGTGCAATACTCCCACGGTACTGCACTACAGTGTCAGCCTTGATTCTTGTGATCAAGTCCTGCAGTGACACTTGATCCTAGAAGCTTGTGACTGAAAGGGGAGAGAGCTGCAAACTGAGTCACTGCTGACATTGGTCCTTTAATCCCATGTGTTTCTAATTTGGTAACACTGCTGTTATGTGGGACATTATCAAACACCTGGTGAAAGGATAGGAATATTGGGAAAGTACAGGCAGGAACAATCATAGAATTATAGAATAGCATTGCACTGAAGGAGGCCATTTGGTCCATCAAGTCTGTGCTGTCACTTTGGAAGAGCTTCCAGTTAGTCCCACACCCGGGCTCTTTCCCAGATTCTTCCATTTTTTTCTCCTTAAGATATCTGTGCAATTGCTGTTTGGAATCTACTATTGAATCTGTATCCTTCAGCCTATCAGACAATACATTACAAATCCTAAACACCCATTGCATAAAAAAATCCCTGTGTCACCTCTGCTTCTTGTGTCCAATCACCGTAAATCTGTGTCCTCTGGTTAATGGCCCCTCGCACATTGGAAACAATTTCATTTTATTTAATTTATCTAAACTCCACATAATCTTAAACATTTCGATCAGACCTCCTTTTAAATTTCCCGACTCTTAGGTGAACATTCCCAGCTACATAACTGTAATTCCTCATCCCTGGAAAAGTTCCAGTAAAACTCTTTTATCCCCTCTCCAAAGGTTTCATGTGCTTACTAACGTGGGTTTCCCAGTATTGGACACAATATTCCAGGTGGAGATGAACTAGTCTTTTCTATAGGTTTAATATAACATCCTATTCTACTCTGTGTCTTTAAAAATAAAGCCTAAGTATCTATTTGCTTTGTTAACTGTTTGTTAACCTGTTCAGCTAACTTCAAAGATTGCACACAAACACCCCAGGTCTCTCTTTTATTCTCACCACTTGTAAAGTGGTTCCATTTAGCTTATATTATCTCTCCTCATGCATCCGCATGCAGCTCACCATCACCTTCGCAAGGGCAATTATGGATGGACAATAAATGCTGGTCTAGTCAGTGACACCCACATCCCATGAACAAATAATAGAATTAGAATTTAGAATTAGAATATTACAGCGCAGTACAGGCCCTTCGGCCCTCGATGTTGCGCCGATCATCTGACCTACACTATTCCATTTACATCCATATGTCTATCCAATGACCACTTAAATGCCCTTAAAGTTGGCGAGTCTACTACTGTTGCAGGCAGGGCGTTCCACGCCCCTAATACTCTCTGCGTAAAGAAACTACCTCTGACATCTGTCCTATATCTTTCACCCCTCAACTTAAAGCTATGTCCCCTCGTGTTTGCCATCATCATCCGAGGAAAAAGACTCTCACTATCCACCCTGTCCAGCCCTCTGATTATCTTATATGTCTCTATTAAGTCACCTCTCCTCCTCCTTCTCTCTAACGAAAACAACCCCAAGTCCCTCAGCCTTTCCTCGTAAGACCTTCCTTCCATACCAGGCAACATCCTAGTAAATCTCCTCTGCACCCTTTCCAAAGCTTCCACATCCTTCCTATAATGCGGTGACCAGAACTGCACGCAATACTCCAGGTGCGGTCTCACCAAAGTTTTGTACAGCTGCAGCATGACCTCGTGGCTCCGAAACTCGATCCCCCTACTAATAAAAGCTAACACACCATATGCATTCTTAACAGCCCTATTAACCTGGGTAGCAACTTTCAGGGATTTATGTAGCTGGACACCAAGATCTCTCTGCTCATCTACACTACCAAGAATCTTCCCATTAGCCCAGTACTCTGCATTCCTGTTACTCCTTCCAAAGTGAATCACCTCACACTTCTCCGCATTAAACTCCATTTGCCATCTCTCAGCCCAGCTCTGCAGCCTATCTATGTCCCTCTGTACCCTACATCATCCTTTGGCACTATCCACAACTCCACCGACCTTCGTGTCATCCGCAAATTTACTAACCCACCCTTCTACACCCTCATCCAGGTCATTTATAAAAATGAAAAACAGCAGTGGCCCCAAAACAGATCCTTGCGGTACACCACTAGAAACTATACTGCGGGATGAACATTTACCATCAACCACCACCCTCTGTCTTCTTTCAGCTAGCCAATTTCTGATCCAAAGCACTAATTCACCTTCAATCCCATACTTCTGTATTTTCTGCAATAGCCTACTGTGGGGAACCTTATCAAACGCCTTACTGAAATCCATATACACCACATCCACGGCTTTACCCTCATCCACCTGTTTGGTCACCTTGTCAAAAAACTCAATAAGGTTTGTGAGGCACGACCTACCCTTCACAAAACCGTGCTGACTATCTCTAATGAACTTATTCTTTCCAAGATGACTATAAATCCTATCTCTTATAACCTTTTCCAACATTTTACCCACAACCGAAGTAAGGCTCACAGGTCTATAATTACCAGGGCTGTCTCTACTCCCCTTCTTGAATAAGGGGACAACATTTGCTATCCTCCAGTCTTCCGGCACTATTCCTGTCGACAATGACGACATAAAAATCAAGGACAAAGGCTCTGCAATCTCCTCCCTGGCTTCCCAGAGAATCCTAGGATAAAGCCCATCTGGCCCAGGGGACTTATCTATTTTCACACTTTCCAAAATTGCTAACACCTCCTCCTTGTGAACCTCAATCCCATCTAGCCTAGTAGGCTGTATCTCAGTATTCTCCTCAACAACATTTTCTTTCTCGACTGTAAATACTGACGAAAAATATTCATTTAACACTTCCCCTATCTCCTCCGATTCCACACACAACTTCCCACTACTATCCTTGATTGGCCCTAACCTATCTCTCGTCATTCTTTTATTCCTGATATACCTATAGAAAGCCTTAGGGTTTTCCCTGATCCTATCCGCCAATGACTTCTCGTGTCCTCTCTTTGCTCTTCTTAGCCCTCCCTTTAGATCCTTCCTGGCTAGCTTGTAACTCTCAAGCGCCCGAACTGAGCCTTCACGTCTCATCCGAACATAAGCCTTCTTCTTCCTCTTGACAAGCGCTTCAACTTCTTTAGTAAACCACGGCTCCCTCGCTCGACAACTTCCTCCCTGCCTGACAGGTACATACTTATCAAGGACACGCAGTAGCTGCTCCTTGAATAAGCTCCACATTTCGATTGTGCCCATCCCCTGCAGTTTCCTTCCCGATCCTACGCATCCTAAATCTTGCCTAATCGCATCATAATTTCCTTTCCCCCAGCTATAATTCTTGCCCTGCTGTATATGCCTGTCCCTGCCCATCGCTAAGGTAAACCTAACCGAATTGTGATCACTATCACCAAAGTACTCACCAACTTCTAAATCTAACACCTGGCCGGGTTCATTACCCAGTACCAAATCCATTGTGGCATCGCCCCTGGTTGGCCTGTCTACATACTGTGTCAGAAAACCCTCCTGCACACACTGGTCAAAAACAGACCCATCTAAAGTACTCGAACTATAGTATTTCCAGTCAATATTTGGAAAGTTAAAGTCCCCCATAACAACTCCCCTGTTACTCTCGCTCCTGTCAAGAATCATCTTTGCTATCCTTTCCTCGACATCTCTGGAACTATTTGGAGGTCTATAGAAAACTCCCAACAGGGTGACCTCTCCTCTCCTGTTTCTAACCTCGGCCCATACTACCTCAGTAGACGAGTCCTCAAACGTCCTTTCTGCCGCTGTAATACTTTCCTTGATTAACAATGCCACACTCCCCCCCCCCCCCCTCTTTTACCCTCTTCTCTGTTCTTAGTGAAACATCTAAATCCCGGAACCCGCAACATCCATTCCTGTCCCTGCTCTACCCATGTCTCCGAAATGGCCACTACATCGAGATCCCAGGTACCATGCTCCTGGCGTTGAAGTAGACACATTTTAAACCAAGCTCTTGCTTGCCAGTGCCCTCTTGTGTCTTTATAACCTTATCCCTGACCTCACTACTCTCAACATCCTGCACACTGGAACTACAATTTAGGTTCCCATCCCCCTGTTGAATTAGTTTCAACCCCCCCCCACCCCTCGAAGAGCACTAGCAAATCTCCCCCTCATTATATTGGTACCCCTCTGGTTCAGGTGAAGACCATCCTGTTTGTAGAGGTCCCACCTACCCCAGAAAGAGCCCCAATTATCCAGGAAACCAAAACCCTCCCTCCAACACCATCCCTGCAGCCACGTGTTCAACTCCTCTCTCTCCCTATTCCTCGCTTTGCTATCACGTGGCACGGGCAACAACCCAGAGATAACAACTCTGTTTGTTCTCGCTCTAAGCTTCCACCCTAGCTCCCAGAATTTCTGCCTTAAATCCCCATCTGTCTTCCTACCTATGTCGTTGGTGCCTATGTGTACCACGACTTGGGGCTGCTCCCCCTCCCCCTTGAGGATCCCAAAAACACGCTCCGAGACATCACGTACCCTGGCACCTGGGAGGCAACACACCAACCGTGAGTCTCTCTCGTTCCCACAAAACCTCCTATCTGTTCCCCTAACTATGGAGTCCCCAATGACTAATGCTCTGCTCCTCTTACCCCTTCTCTTCTGAGCAACAGGGACAGACTCTGCGCCAGAGACCCGTATCCCATTGCCTCATCACCTCACACTTCCCTGTATTAAATTTTATCTGCCACTTCTCTGCCCATTCTGATAGCCTATCTCTATCCTGTTGTAGGCAGTTTATATCATCCTCACTGTTTACCACTCCTCCAAGTTTGGTGTCATCGGCAAATTTTGAGATTCTACTCTGAATTCCAAGATCGAAGTAATGGTTCAATTGAATCTGAATAGACTGTTGTATGAAAGTCCATGTAAACCCCATCAACACCATTGCCTTCATCAACTCTCTCTGTTACCACCTCAAAAACTCCAGCAAGTTAAACATGATTTTCCCTTAAGAAATCCATGCTGGCTTTCCTTTATTAACTCGCATTTGTCATGTGACTATTGATTTTGTCCCAAATTATTTTTTCTAAACGTTTTCCCACCACTGTAATTAAACTGACTGGTTTAACTGTAGTGGCTGGGCTTATCTCTACACCCTCTTTTGAACAAGGGTGTAACGTTTGCAATTTTGCAGCCCTCTGTCATCACCCCTGAGTCTAAGGAAGATTGAAAAATTATGGTCAGTACCTCTGCGATTTCCACCCTCACTTCCCTCAGTATCCTTGGATGCATGTTATCTAGTCCTTGTCTTTATCCACTTCAAGTACAGATAGCTTAACTAATACTTCCTCTTTGTCAATTTTAAACAACTCTAGTGTATGACTTCCCTCCTCTTTCAACATTGCCTGGGTTGCATCTTAGAATCATAAAACGTTTATTGCACAGAAAGAGACCACTTGGCCCATCGTGCTACCTAAAAACGATCCATCCATTCTAATCCCACCTTCCAGCATTTGATAGATTACGGCACATGAGGTGCATATTCCGTTTGGAATGAGTTGTGGGTTCCTGCCTTAAATACCCTTTCGGGCAATGAATTCCAGACTCCCACCACCCTCTGGGAGAAAGTAAAGTCCTCATCTCCCCTATAGTCTTTCTACCAAGCACTTTAAATCTATGCCACTTCGTCACTGATCTCTCTGCTAAGGTGAATCGACCCTTCACCTCCACTCCATCCAGGCCTCACGCAATTTTGTACATTTCAATCAGATCTTCCCCCTGCCTTCTCTGTTCCAAGGAGAAGAGCCCCAGACGATCGAACCTTTCTTCATAGATACATTTTTACAATACTGGCAGCATCCTCGTAAATCTCCTCTGTACCCTCTCTAGTGCAATTACATCCTTTCTGTAATGAGGTGACCAGAACTGTACACAGTACTCAAGTTGTGGTCTAACGAGTGAGTTCTACATTTCCAGCGTAACCTCCCTGCTCTTTTATTTTATACTTCAGCTAATAAAGGAAAGAATTCCATATCTTCTGCCTTGCAAAAGATAGATGCAATGTATTTATTTAGTGCCTCAACTATGCCCTCTGCCTCCATGTGTAAATCTCCTTTATGGTCCCAAATCGGCCCTATTCCTCCTTTTACTAACCTTTTACTATTTACAAGCCTATTGAAACTTTGGAATTTCTTTTAATGATAGCCGCCAGTCTCTTTTCATGCTCTCTCTTTGCTTCTCTTATTTGCTTTTTCACTTCCCTTCTTTTTTTTAATTCATTCACAGGATGTGGGCATCGCTGGCCAGGCCAGCATTTATTGCACACCCCTAATTGCCCTTGAGAAGGTGGTGGTGAGCTGCCTTCTTGAACCGCTGCAGTCCATGTTGGGTAGGTACACCCACAGTGCTGTTAGGAAGGGAGTTCCAGGATTTTGACCCAGCGACAGTGAAGGAACGGCGAGATAGTTCCAAGTCAAGGTGGTGTGTGACTTGGAGGGGAATTTGCAGGTGGTGGTGTTCCCATGTATTTGCTGCCCTTGTCCTTCTAGTTGGTAGAGGTCGCGGGTTTGGAAGGTGCTGTCGAAGGAACCTTGGTGCATTGCTGCAGTGCATCTTGTAGATGGGACACACTTGTTGCCGCTGTGCGTCGGTGATGGAGGGAGTGAATGTTTGTAGATCGGGTGCCAATCAAGCGGGCTGCTTTGTCCTGGATGGTGTCGAGCTTCTTGAGTGTTGTTGGAGCTGCATCCATCCAGGCAAGTGGAGAGTATTCCATCACACTCCTGACTTGTGCCTTGTAGATGGTGGACAGGATTCGGGGAGTCAGGAGGTGAGTTACTCGCCTCGGGATTCCTAGCCTCTGACCTGCTTGTGTAGCCACGGTTTTTATATGGCTACTCCAGTTCAGTTTTCGGTCAATGGTAGCCCCTAGGATGTTGATAGTGGGGGATTCAGCTATGGTAATGCCGTTGAATGTCAAGGGAAGATGATTAGATTCTATTTTGTTGAAGATGGTCATTGCCTGTCACTTGTGTGGCACGAATGTTACTTGCCACTTATCAGCCCAAGCCTGGATATTGTCCAGGTCTTGCTGCATTTCTGCACAGACCGCTTCAGTATCTGAGGAGTTGCGAATGGTGCTGAACATTGTGCAATCATCAGCGAACATCCCCACTTCTGACCTTATGATTGAAGATTCTGGACCTTCTATTTTCAGCCTGGTTCTCAATCGTATCTTTATCCAGCAAATTTCAGAAGTTTGAATATCAGTGAATAAAATTATCAACTTTTGTGCAACCGTCAAAGATCTGTGTGAATACACAAACGTCTCTCTGTCCCTGTCTCTTCATTTAATCCATTTGTCTACATTGCCTTCCCTTACACTTCCTACAAAACAACATCACTTCATACTTCACTGTGTTAAATTACTTCTGCCATGTCCCTACCCATTTTACCAGTCAGTCTCTGTCCTCCTGAAGTCTGTTACTATCCTTCACACTGCTTATTATCATTTCAGAGTTTCCTGCCATCTGAAAACTTTGACATTATCCCCTCTGTACATTGCCGATTGTATTAACATACAGCAACAGTGATCCCAACAGTGACCCTGGGGAACACCACTGAGTACAGCACTCCAGACTGAACATTAACCATTCTCCACTACTCACTGCTTTCTGTCACTTAGCTATTTTCCTGCATTCTGGCATTGAAAATAAAAGACAAGACTTCCATTTATGTAGCGCCTTTCATGGCCACTGCATGTCCCAAAGCAATTTCCAACCAATGAGTACAATTCAACGCGTGGTCAGTCCTGTAATATAGGAAGGACAGCAACAGATTTCGTGTTACGACCACATGAGAACTCTGTCCAGGGGTCTTTTACTGTCGTAACCTGGCCTTATTGTAACAGGGTTTAATTTTAAACACACTGTGTTTTGAGCTTCCACTTTATGAATACTTGTTCACAACTTTACAATCATAAGGCAAAGAAATGAGCACAACCAGGCTTTCTATGTTTAAAGAAGAAAGAATGAAATTTGTTAAACCTTCAACTTAAACTCTAGTATGGTTCACGCCCACGGATATACGATGTGCCAACACTAGCATGCACATGCAAAATAAACATGCAAATAGGGACAGAAAAGAGCAGAACAGAAGATAAGGAGAACAGTTTGAGGCAATTCTTGTCACTGTTTCTCGAGCTCGCTGTATTCCTTGATTGAATATCTGATCTTTCATTTCGCTGGGTCCCAGTAGTCTTCGTAAAACCTTCTTCACAGAGGAAACCATTCTCTCTTAAAGTTTCATGTGTTTTTACAAGATTCAGTTCCGTGGGAAAAGATGAAGGCAGGCAGACAGGAGAGGTGATGTTCTCAGTCCATGAACACATGTTGTTCTGAGTTCATAATCTGTTTTCCAGTTTAAAACACCCCGAGTCGTCCAGCAGGTGGCCACGTGACCGACTGGCCTGACCAGGTCTCTTTCTGTGTATTGGGGCAGGTACTGGCTCCCTTTGTTTTCACATTGTCTGGTAGTATTCAATCATCTTTCCGGTCATGGACTGACAATGTTTAAGTTTTAATGTTCATGTGGTGAAATTACGTGTGCCTCAGTCTTGGCAGGCGGGGGTTTACCTGACACCTCAACACCCAGGGGAACGAAGTGCCATTTAAAGACAAGCGGTGCATTTCATAACAGAGTCTGAGAAATATAAGATATAGAAAGTCCATTCATTCACCAATCTTAACCTTATTAAACATGGACTGTTCTAGGTGCCAAGTCTTCTGTAATCTTTCCCTTTCTTTCTCCTCAGGACAGCTGTGGGGGTGGGAGTGGGTCTATCCTGAACTCCCTAATTCATGCAAAGACTTTTGTCTTCAGGGGATGGGTGGTTCCCTTTCCCTCTGACTGTGGGGGAGGAGTCTTTTTTACTCTCCACTTTGATCTCTGGGACAGTCCTACCTGCAGGTATTTGTGACACTTCGACTGCGTGAGTAAGGAGGACTTTGCAGGGTCGACAGGGCTGGGTTTGTCATTGTCATTTCTAGTGCCTAGGTCGATGCCGGGTGGGCCATACGGTTTCATTCCTTTTTATTGCCTTCGCAGTAATGAGATGCAACTGAGTGGCTGGCTAGGCCATTTCAGAGGGCATGTAAGGGTCAACAACATTGTTGTGGGTCTGGAGTAACATGTAGGTCGGAAAAGGTAAGGACAGCAGATTTCCTTCCCTAAAGGACATTTGTGAACATTTTGTGTCACTGGAGTGTTTCCATCTTCTATCACTCCCATATCCAAAGATGGCTGAAAGATTCTGAACAGTGCCTCTGCTATTTGCACCATACCTTTCCTCAGCAACCCTCATACATCCCATCCAGACCAGGTAAATGTTCAACTTTGTTGTGGTGCAAAAAGTTTTAGATTGAAAGTGGTTAACTGAACCTGTTTATTCAGTGACTGTAATTAATGTCAGTCTCCATGGACCTGAACTGTGTCACTGGAGGGTTTCCTTCTTCTGTTAATAAGGGGCTCCTTTCAATCTGTTATTTCATAGTATCAGCGGGAGCACAACCTCCTGCACGAACAGATATCAGTGGCGAGAGAGAGAGAGAGAGAGAGAGAGAGAGAGAGAGAGAGAGAGACAGGATAGATCAGAATCTGAGAACAATAGATTGGAATGTTACAACAATGATTTGGAGGAAAGTATAGGTGGTCTGATTAGCAAGTTTGCAGACGGCACTAAGATTGGTGGAGTAGCAGATAGTGAAGGGGACTGTCAGAGAATACAGCAGAATATAGATAGATTGGAGAGTTGGGCAGAGAAATGGCAGATGGAGTTCAATCGGGGCAAATGCGAGGTGATGCATTTTGGAAGATCCAAATCAAGAGTGAACTATGAAGTAAATGGAAAAGTCCTGTGGAAAATTGATGTCCAGAGAGATTTGGGTGTTCAGGTCCACTGTTCCCTGAAGGTGGCAACGCAGGTCAATAAAGTGGTCAAGAAGGCATATGGCATGCTTTCCTTCATCGGACGGGGTATTGAGTACAAGAGTTGGCAGGTCATGTTACAGTTGTATAGGACTTTGGTTGGGCCACATTTGTAATACTGCGTGCAGTTCTGGTCGCCACCTTACCAAAAGGATGTAGATGCTTTGGAGAGGGTGCAGAGGAGGTTCACCAGGATGTTGCCTGGTATGGAGGGCGCTAGCTATGAAGAGAGGTTGAGTAGATTAGGATTATTTTCATTAGAAAGACGGAGGTTGAGGGGGGACCTGATTGAGGTGTACAAAATCATGAGAGGTATAGACAGGGTGGATAGCAAGAGGCTTTTTCCCAGAGTGGGGGATGCAATTACTAGAGGACCCGAGTTCAAAGTGAAAGGGGAAAAGTTTAGGGGGAATATGCGTGGAAAGTTCTTTACGCAGAGGGTGGTGGGTGCTTGGAACGCGTTGCCAGCGGAGGTGGTAGATGTGGGCACGATGGCGTCTTTTCAGATGTATCTAGACAGATACATGAATGGGCAGGAAGAAAAGAGATACAGACCCTTAGAAAATAGGCGACATGTTTAGATAGAGGATCTGGATCAGCGCAGGCTTGGAGGGCCGAAGGGCCTGTTCCTGTGCTGTAATTTTCTTTGTTCTTTGTTCCAACAATGGGTCAGAATCTGAGAACAATAGATTGGAATGTTACAACAATGGACAGCAGGACTTCCTGCACTTGGTTTGGCTTGCTTACTGTAGATTGGATAACATTGGAATATCGGGTCTTTTATGCTCTGAGGATGATTCAATGTATTTTCTATCCCATCCTCGCTATTATTTGTATCCCTGGTAAGTCTCAGTATCCTGCTATTAGATTCATTAACCATATTTCACTGATTTCGTGTTCTTGTCAATTAAAAGCATGAGAAGATTGTCGTCATTATCTTCAGTTACTGTCACAAACTCTATTCCCTATCCACGATCTGCATCCCCCTCACTGGCCGTTGACTGAGGTGGAACCAGGAAGTTTTCAACCTCTGGTACTTGTTAAATGCTGAGCTGAGTTCATCCCCATTTCCCCTCCATTCCCAACCCTGTCTATTGTTACGGCCAGGTGAAGAGGGGTCACAGTCACCCCTCTTGTCCTTCCTCTTATTTGACTGCAACAGTCTTTGTCCTTTTTAAACAGTGGATGTGCTTACTATCTCAGTGAGTATTTTACCTTTTACCTTTGGTGTGATGGTGAAGGATCCGATCGGACCAGTTCTCTTGAGTTTGAACACGGAAGAGCTGAGTTTATTATACTTAACAATCTAAACCCGATCTAAATAAAATCATAAAAAATAACCGCGCATTTATGCACACACTCACACGGGAATCACACAGAAATAATTTCCAAAGTGAGAAGTATATTTGTGGTTGGATTGGAATCCAGAATTAATATTATAAATAAAATACTCATTCTGTGAGGTTGGACGATTCGGTGGTCTTCTGGCTGAAGTTGTATTCTTGAAGTCTTTGGCTGGTTAAAGTGCATTTGTGGCAGGCCCACATGGCTCAGTGTTTTCTTGGAGGCAGATTTGTAGGTAGCTTTCTTCCCCTGGTTACTCTGTCTGTAGCAAACTGTCGGCTTGGAGGGCCCACTGTCGCATGTGGTTTTCAAACTTGTGTTGTTAGGTGGAGAGAGAGACGGAGAGAGAGAGGCGGGGACACAGCCCTTCTGCTTCTGCACAGTTTGAATCACTGGCTTGTCTGTCTTTGTCCAGGGTAAACTCCCAGCTTTCACAGAGATACACAGAAGGTCCCATGACTGCCTCTGTGTATTCTTTGTACCCTGATAATGAGATTCAAAGTTAGAAATTCTATCTCCCCAGTGCTCAGGATACCAGTATTTACTGTTGGAGAAGATTTCTCTTTCAAAGTCAATGTGTCAGGATGGCCTTGTATGCCGTGTTAATGATTGTAAGCTTAGGTAATTCAATCACTGGAGCAAGCCAGTGATTCAGATCCAGGCTCATAAGATATGTGTCTCCTGCTGCAGGCCTTGGAATGTGAAAAGGTGTTTCAGATAACAATTGTGGTGGCAATCTTGGCTGCCTGTTTTTTCAAGGTTAACTGCAGGATTTTCTCCATTAAATGATTAGTGTAAGTTTCCAACCGATGAATTAAAATTCCTCATTGGGCATATGGTGTTATGTTGACACTGCCACAGCACATGGAAAGAAAAGTGAGAATAGGAACATTTCATGACAGAATTGTGGGAAGAAATGGAAGGAAACAAACATTCATTCTCAATAATAACTTCTCAAATTCACACATTAATCTTAGAATTACTGCAGCTGACATTGTCAGTTTCAGTTTGATTTAGATTTAGAGATACAGCACTGAAACAGGCCCTTCGGTACACCGAGTCTGTGCCGACCATTAACCACCCATTTATACTAATCCTACACTAATCCCATATTCCTACCAAACATCCCCACCTGTTCCTATATTCCCCTACCACCTACCTATACTAGTGGCAATTTATAATGGCCAATTAACCTATCAACCTGCAAGTCTTTTGGCTGTGGGAGGAAACTGGAGCACCCGGAGAAAACCCACGCAGACACAAGGAGAACTTGCAGTACTGATATAATTGTGTTGGAGTTTTGTCTGGGATGGTTATGTGTCAGGTTTGATCCTGGTTGTTCTTGCAGAGTTCTGCTTTGAACTGTTGGGTTATATTTGCTTTGAGTTTAAGACCTGATCATTGGGTTCTTAGCTTTCTGGTGAGGTACACAGGTGCTGTTTACTTCAGGGTATTTTCCGTTCCAATTTCCCTTTACGATGGTGAGGATCTTTTTTTCTGATCTGCCCTATGTCTTCGGAGTCATTACCGCTCGCTAGGGTCTGTCAAACTTTCACTGCACTCTCTTGTGGCACTTTGACTAGGTGAGGCATCTCAAGGGAACTTTCCTTGCCCTTGCACGTTTCTGTAATTGCTGTTAGCAGCCTTTTTAGGGTGCTTCTTTGACCTGCATTTAAGGAAGGGAGCGTGTGGTCTAATCTATCTAACATTTCAGGTTTGGCTAATCGGAGAGTAGGGGATTCTAGTTGGGAATTCTCCTGGCCCTCCTCTAACCTGTACTCACGATTCTTTTTAATCCTTCCCTCCTGATCGTCTGACAGATCTGTACTTGTCTGTCCCCTCCACAGCCTTTACCTTTTTCCTTTGGTCTGGGTGTCAATTAAATAATTAACCTGAGTATACCTTTTGCCACTCGATATGGACCACTGAACTGGGATTTCAGGGGTTCACCCTGCAGTGAGAGTAGTAACAATACATGGTCTCTGGGCTGAAATGTTCTAGCCTTGGCATTTTTGTCTGCTTATCTTTTCATAGCTGCCTGAGAGGTCTTTAGGTGTCCCTGAGCCATTGCACAGGCTCTCGTGAGCCACTCCCAGAGCATGGAAATGTTGTCTAAAATGGAAGACACATCCCTGTGTCCCAAAAACCTCTCCTTGTTTCGTTTAAGAGTACCTCTCGCTTCGTGTCCATAAACTAACTCAAAGAGACTAAAGCCAGTGGACTCATTAGATAAGTCCCTGGTCACCAACAGGAGAAATCCCAGCCCTTTGTCCCAGTCATGGGGTTACTCATAGCAACATGGCCTGATCATTGTCTTTAGGGTCTGGTGGTACTGCTCCAAAGCCCCTTGTGACTGTGGGTGATAGGCTGAGAACTTTAGCAGGGTTATGTCCAGAAATTCCATGACCTTTTCAAAAATACTTGACGTAAAATGTGTGTCCTGATCCATCTGGATCTCAGCAGGCAGCCCATATCGGGTAAAGAATTGGGTTAGCCCCTCCACCACTACCTTGGCAGAGATAGCTCTTCGGGAGAATGGCCTCTGAGAATCGGGTCACCATGTCCATAATGGTGAGAAGATACTGGTAATCCCGTTTTCTTTTCAGCAGGTGTCCCACACAATCCACCAGCATTCTGCTGAAGGGTTCTTGTATGGGAATTAGGGGTGCAAGTTTTATTGCAGGTTGGGACTTCCCCAGAACCTGGCATGTGTGACCAGTATGACAGCAATCCACCACATCTTTGTGGAGTTATGGTCAGTCAAAACGCTGTGTTATGCGGCTTTGATTTTTCATGCACTGACATGTCCATCCATTAGAAGGTCGTGGGCCATTCTTAATATTTCTTAAAGGGACCTCAGCGGCACCACTCTCTGGTGAACCACTGTCCACTCTTCATCCGCAGGTCTGTGAGGAGGTGTACACTTCCTCATCAGCACCTCACTCTTTAAATAGTAACACTCTGCAACTCCCTCTGCTTCAGCTTTGGTTTGGACAGACTGTGCTAACATTGCACTGTATTTTTAACACTGGATCAGGTTGTTGAGACTCAACTAAGGAAAATCTGTTTAACACATCCTTTCGGTCCTCTAACATCCCAAAGAAGATTTCACAATCAGGGAGAATACCTGGGACCTTCTCCTGTAAATGCTCTGTCTCCATGACCTCTTTTGGTCTCTCTAGAACCACTGGGGAAGCTGCCACCTTTTCCCCCTGTCAGATCATTACCCAGGAGCAGGTCGACCCATACACTGATAAACTAGGGACAATCCCGATGGTTAACTGTCCTGAAATTAGGTCACACTCCAAGTGCAGCCGATATAAAGGTATGGACATATACTGACTTCTGATACCATTCACTAACAGTCTAGCATTCACTGCACTCTCTGGGGGAAAGCTCATGCCTTTTCCCAGCAGAAGGAATTGGGTGGCCCCTGTATCCCTGAGTATGACTATGGACTTGCCTGCCTCACTCAAGGGGTATGGGGTCACTTATCCTTGGGAAAAGTTCCTTCTAACTCTCAGGGAATTTGTTAAGTTTTCCCACACTCTCTGTGGTAGTTTTACTGGGTCTGACTGCCACAGTGAAAGACACATCTTGATCTGCTGTGCTTTCCATCAGGGCCCTTTTATCTGCACTTATCTGGTGGACCCTGTTTAATCCTACAGGTTTTCCCATAACTTGCAGCATTCAGCTCCATGGTGACCTTCCTTATTACAATGGAAACACACAGATCTTCATCCGTTACTCCTGCTCGCAGTACCGTCCGATTTGGCCTGAGGATGGGCCCCTGTATTTCCCGCTTTTCCTTCTTGCCCATGGCTGTTCGGGCTCCTATCACTCTCCCACCTTTTATTCTCGGATCTTTGGGATGACTGGGGAAGGGTTTCCCTTTGGGGTAAGGCCTTCTGTACAAAGGAAAATTCATCGGCCAGAATTGCAACCTGTCTGGCTCTTTGAACCTTTTGTTCCTTTATGTGGGTTTTAATGGGAGGTGGCCTGCCTTAATACAGTGGAAACTCCTCGAGAACGATCACCACTCTGAGGTTTTCATACGTGGGCTCTATCTTGACTGTCCATATCTACTGGTCAAAAGTAAACTCAAAAATGCATTGTAAAATCTTCTAACGGTACGTATGAAGGAAACATTTAGCAAAGACAAATGTGGGTCCATTACAGGCAGAGTCAGGAGAATTTATAATGGAGAATAGAGAAATGGTAGAGAAGCTAAATGATTATATTGTGTCTTTCTTCACTGTGGAGGATACAAGAAATCTCCCAGAATTAGAGATCCAAGGGATTTGGGAGAATGAGGAATTGAGGGAAATTAGGATTAGTAAGAAGTTGTATTGGGGAAATTAATAGTGCTGAAAGTTGATAATTCACCAGGATCTGATATTCTACATCCCAGAGTGTTGAAGGAAGTAGTTATGGGGATTGCAGATACATTGGTGATCCACTTTCAAAATTCTATCAGTTCTGGAACGCCTCCTGCAGATTGGAAGGTCGCAAATGACACCCCACTATTTAAGAAGGGAGGGAAAAAGAAAATTGGGAATTACACACCTGTTATGCTTCCATCAGTACGAGGGAAAGTGCTGGAATCTATTCTAAAGTATGTGATAAATGGATCTGATTGGGCAGAGTCAACATGAATTTATGAATAGGAAATCATTCATGCTGAACCTGTTGGAGTTTTTTTAGGATGTTACTCACAGAATAGAAAAGGGGAGCTGGTGGATTTTCAGAAGGCATTTGATAAAGTGCACCACAGGAGCTTGGTAAGCAAAACTAAAACACATGGGAAAGGAGGTAATATACTGACATGCAGTAAGGATTGGTTAACAGGCAGGAAACAGAGTAGGAATAAAAGGGTCATTCTTGCGTTGGCAGGATGAGACTAGTGGGGTACCGCAGGGAACAGTACTTGGGCCCCAGCTGTTCACAATATATATCGATGATTTGGGTATGGGGACCAAAGTAATATTTTCAAGATTGCAGATTGCACAAAACTAGGTGGGAATGTGAGTTGTGAGGAAAATGCAAAGCGGCTTCAAGGGGATTTGGACAGACTGAATGAGTGGGCAGGAACATGGTAGATGGAATATAATGTGGAAAAATGTGAGGTGGGCCACTTGGGTAGAATGAATAGATGTGCAGTGTATTTCTTAAATGGTAAGACATGAGAAAGTGTAGAAGTACAAAAGAACCTGGGTGTCCTTGTCAGTAGGTCACTTAAAGCTAACATGCAGGTGCAGCAAGCAATTAGGAAGGCTAATGTGTGTTACTTTTATCGTTAGAGGATTTGAATACAGGAGTAGTGAAGTCTTGATTCAATTGTATAGAACCTTGGTTAGATCGCACCTGGAGTACTGTGTGCAGTTTGGGTCCCCTTACCTGAGGAAGGATATTATGACCATAGAGGGAGGCAACAAAGGTTCACCAGACTTGTTCCTGGGATGGCGGAACTGTTCTATGAAAAGAGATTGAAGAAACTGAACATGCATTCTCTGGAGTTTCGAAGAATGAACGGTGATCTCATTGAAACCTACAAAATACTTAAAGGGATAGACAAGGCAGCTAAGATGTTTCCCCTGGTTGGGGAATCTAGAACAAAGGGACACAAATTCAAAGCCACTTAGGACAGAGATGAGGAGTAACTTCTTTACTCAGAGGGTTGTGAACCTGTGGAATTCTCTACCCTTCTGTGGAAGCGCAGTCATAGCTATGTTTAAAGTCTAGATTGACAGATTTCTAAATACCACTGACAGAAGGGGATATGAGGATAGTGTGGGAGAAAAGGCATTGAAGAGGATGATCAGCCATGATCATATTGAATGGTGGAGCAGGATCGATGGGACGAATGGTTGAATTCAGATTCCATGTTCCTATATTCCTTAGCTGCTTAACTGCTTCCAACTCGAGGTCAGTTTAGTCAGGCTGCTTTCCAAGGGTTCAGAATGTTTTACTGAACACTTCGGATGCTATCTCATATACACCCAGGATAGCATTTTTAGTCATCTCATAATCTGATGAACTTTTATCTGGCAGCACTGAATAAACCTCATGGGCTTTGCCTGTTATTTTGTTTTGTAAAAACAGCATCCCGCTCTCTTCCGACCATTTCAGCTGCTTTGCAAGCTTTTCAAAAGTGGTGAAAAATTCTGCCACATCCACCTCATTGAACTTTGGAATGAACTGGGAGAAGTTTAAGAGCTCAGCACATGGTCCTGAGCTAGGAGCAGCTCCCACACTCGCTGTGCTTTGACTGGGTGTACTGGGTCTTCCTTTAGTTGATTGAACTGCCTTAACTCCCTTTCCTCCTTCTTCCTCTGGAACACTTTCATTTTTTCCCTTTCTTGACAATCACGCTGCTCTTTCTCGCTCTCACTGGAATTTAATTCTAGTCTTTTCTGCTCTAGTTTTACCTTAGCTAACATTACTCTATCTGTTAGTGATTCTCACCCTGTTTGAGTCTTCAGCTTCAAGTGAAAAATGGTTGTCCACAAGTCTTAGGATTTCAGGTTTCCGAGCTTTTGGATGGAGAGAAATCCCGAAATGTCCAGCTATATTACTCAACTTTTCAGCAGATTGGGGTTTTAACCTGTACCAAGTTATTTCAGTCTGCATGCAACTCCCTTATTGCGAATGTAACTGATTTATTCAAAAAGGGAGAGAGCCAGAAATCAGGAAAAATTATGAGGGGCATTGATAGGGTAGGTAGGAAGAAACGTTTCCCTTAGCGGAGGTGTCAATAACCAGGGGGGCATTGATTTAAGCTTAGGGACAGGCAGTTTAGAGGGAATTTGAGGGGAAAAATCACCCAGAGGGTGTTTGGAATCTGGAGCACACTACCTGAATGGAAGGAAGAGGCAGGACTCTTACAGCATTTACGAAGTATTTAGATGAGCACCTGAAAAGCCATTGCATACAAGGTTACGGGGCAGGTGCTGGAAAATGGGATTAGAATTTACAGGCTTGATGGCCGACACAGATAAAGTGGGGCGAGGGGACTGTTTCTGTGCTGTAAAACTCTGTGCCTCTATGACACTTCTAATTTGCCGTTTGTTGTCGGGTTACGATCTCTAGAACCTCCAGATTTCTGTTGCAGCCAGGTGAGGAGGGGTCCCAGGCTCTCTTCTTGTCCTGTATTTTATTTGATCACAACGGGGTTTATTCCTTTTTAGCACTGGACGTGCTGACCACCTCAGTGAATATTTTACCTTTTACCTTTTGTGATAGTGAAAGAACCAATCAGACAGGTTTTCGTGATGTTAAACATGAGGTGAGTTTATTATACTTTAAAATCTAAACTGAATCTAAATAAAATAACAAAAATAGACGGTACACATTCATGCACACACTCACACGCAAATCACACAAATAGGTTATAGAGTGAGAAATAAATTTACATTTGGATTGGAGTCCAGAATAAATTAAAAATAAAAAAAGTCTGTGTGATTGGATAATTCTGTGGTCTGCGCCTTTGCCATCCTTATTTATGAGTGTCATGTCATCTACAAGATTTGAAATTGTTTATTTTTACGTATAAGTCTCCATCACCTGTATATCTATCCACATGTCAGGAAGAGCACTGATTCTAATACTAACCCCTGAGAAACAACATTGTATAATCCCCCTCCCCCAGTCTGAACAATGTCTGTTCACCACTTCTCTCTGCTTTCTGTCCCTGAGTCAGTGTCATATCCACATTATCACTGTCACAATAATCCACGTCTTCCATTTTCAAAACAAGTCTATGAAATGTCATTTGATGACAGGCCTTTTGATAGTCCAGATACATAACAGGAAACACACTATCCTCATCAATACTCACAGTTATGTCATCAACTAACTTGATCAATATTATTAGACATGATTTTCCATGAACCAATCCGTGCTGTTTGTCATTTATTATCCCATGTTTTTCCAAGAAAGATATATTTTTTGTATTGGTTTACGGCCTCTAGTAATATCCAACCACCGACATTAGACTGACTGGTCAGTCGGTACAGGTTTATCTGATGTCTCCTTTTTAAAGCAGGGTGTAACATTTACAACCCTCCAGTCCTCTGTCATCACTCCCAGATCCAAGGAGGATTGAAAGCTTCTGGCCAGTGCCCGTATTTCCACCATTCCTTCCGTCAACAAACGTCATATATCCCATCTAGACTGGGATCCCATCTAAATCTTCTACACAATTGTGGTACAAAAAGTATTGGATTGAAAAGGGTTAACTGAACCTGTTTGTTCATTGACTGTAATTAATGTCAGTCACTAAGGACCCTAAATGTGTCACTGGAGGGTTTCCCTGTTCCATTAATAAGGGACTCCTTTCAATGTGCCAGCTCATAGTGTCAGCGGAAGCATCACTGTCAGCACGAACAGGGATCCATCACTGCAGAGAGAGAGAGAGGATCGATCAGAATCTGAGAACAATAGATTAGAATGTTGCAACAATGGACAATTTCTCCTCTTCGTTTGGCCTGGTTGCTGCAGATTATTTTTGGATAACATTAGAATTGCGGATCTATTATGCTCTGAAGATGATTCAATTTATTTACCATCCCATCCCCGCTATTATTGGTGTCCCTGGTAAGTCTCTGTATCCAACTATTCGATCTATAAACCATATTTCACTGATCTAGTATTCTTGTCATGTAAAGCTTTGGAAGAGTTAAGCCATTGTCTTCAGTCTCTGTCACAAACTCCACTCTGCATTAACTATTTGCATTTCCCTCCCTACCCAATGTCTGTGGCAGAAACACACTGCAAACCTCCATAAACCACAACCCATCCAGAACTCTGCTGCCTGGATCCTAACTCACACCAAATCCCGATCACCCATCATCCCTGTGCTCACTGATCTACATTGGCTCCCGGTCTGGCAGCACCTTAATTTTAATATTCTCATTCTTGTGTTCGAATCCCTCCATGGACTCACCCCTCCAATTAGTTTCTTTCTTCTGCACATTTCACAAGTTATTGAAAATCTTAACCCTTCAAGTCTATTTCCTATTCCCTTTTTGAAGTGAGCTGTTTTCACTCCATATGTTCCCCTGACCTGATTTTCACTCCATGACGGCACTGGTGCCAACGCGATGGAACCCTGAACAAGAACAAAGAACAAAGAAAATTATAGCACAGGAACAGGCCCTTCGGCCCTCCAAGCCAGCGCCGATCCAGATCCTCTATCTAAACATGTCGCCTATTTTATAAGGGTCTGTATCTCTTTGCTTCCTGCCCATTCATGTATCTGTCTAGATACATCTTAAAAGACGCCATCGTGCCCGCATCTACCACCTCCGCTGGCAACGCAATCCACGCACCCACCACCCTCTGCGTAAAGAACTTTCCACGCATATCACCCCTAAACTTTTCCCCTTTCACTTTGAACTCGTGACCCCTAGTAATTGAATCCCCCACTCTGGGAAAAAGCTTCTTGCTATCCACCCTGTCTATACCTCTCATGATTTTGTACACCTCAATCAGGTCCCCCCTCAACCTCCGTCTTTCTAATGAAAATAATCCTAATCTACTCAACCTCTCTTCATAGCTAGCGCCCTCCATACCAGGCAACATCCTGGTGAACCTTCTCTGCACCCTCTCCAAAGCATCTACATCCTTTTGGTAATGTGGCGACCAGACCTGCACGCAGTATTCCAAATGTGGCCGAACCAAAGTCTTAGACAACTGTAACATGACCTGCCAACCCTTGTACTCAATACCCCGTCTGATGAAGGAAAGCATGCCGTATGCCTTCTTGACCACTCTATTGACCTGCGTTGCCACCTTCAGGGAACAATGGACCTGAACACCCAAATCTCTCTGCACATCAATTTTCCCCAGGACTTTTCCATTTACTGTATAGTTCACTCTTCAACTGGACCTTCCAAAATGCATCACCTCGCATTTGCCCTGATTGAACTCCATCTGCCATTTCTCTGCCCAACTCTCCAATCTATTTATATTCTGCTGTATTCTCTGACAGTCCCCTTCACGATCTTCCACTCCACCAATCTGAGTATCGTCTGCGAACTCGATATTCAGACCACCTATACTTTCCTCCAAATCATTTATGTATATCACAAACAACAGTGGTCCCAGCACGGATCCCTGTGAAACACGACTGGTCACACGTGTGCATTTTGAGAAACTCCCTTCCACTGCTAATCTCTGTCTCCTGTTGCCCAGACAGTTCTTTATCCAAAACAAAAACAAGAAATGCTGGATTCACTCAGCAGGTCTGGCAGCATCTGTGGAAAGAGAAGCAGAGTTAACGTTTCGGGTCAATGACCCTTCTTCAGAACCATCTTTATCCATCTGGCTAGTACACCCTGGACCCCATGCGACTTCACTTTCTCCATCAGCCGACCATGGGGAGCCTTATCAAACGCCTTACTGAAGTCCATGTATATGACATCTACAGCCCTTCCCTCATCAATCAACATCGTCACTTCTTCAAAGAATTCGATTAAGTTGGTAAGACATGACCTTCCCTGCACAAAACCATGTTGCCTATCACTGATAAGCCCATTTTCTTCCAAATGGGAATAGATCCTATCCCTCAGTATCTTCTCCAGCAGCTTCCCTACCACTGACGTCAGGCTCACCGGTCTATAATTACCTGGATTTTCCCTGCTACCCTTCTTAAACAAGGGGACAACATTAACAATTCTCCAGTCCTCCGGGACCTCACCCGTGTTTAAGGATGCTGCAAACATATCTGTTAAGGCCCCAGCTATTTCCTCTCTCGATTCCATTAGTAACCTGGGATAGATTCCATCCGGACCTGGGGACTTGTCCAACTTAATGCCTTTTAGAATACCCAACACTTCCTCCCTCCTTATGCCGACTTGACCTAGAGTAATCAAACATCTGTCACTAACCTCAACATCCATCATGTCCCTCTCCTCGGTGAATACCGATGCAAAATGCTCGTTTAGAATGTCACCCATTTTCTCTGAGTCCAAGCATAACTTTCCTCCTTTAGCCTTTAGTGGGCCAATCCTTTCTCTAGTTACCCTCTTGCTCCTCATATATGAATAAAAGGCTTTGGGATTTTCCTTAACCCTGTTTGCTGAAGATATTTCATGACCCCTTTTCGCCCTCTTAATTCCTCGTTTCAGATTGGTCCTACATTCCCGATATCCTTTCAAAGCTTTGTCTTTCTTCAGCCTCCTATACCTTATGTATGCTTCCTTTTTCCTCTTGTCTCGTCTCACAATTTCACCTGTCATCCATGGTTCCCTAATCTTGCCATTTCTATCCCTCATTTTCACAGGAACATGTCTCTCCTGCACGCTAATCAACCTCTCTTTAAAAGCCTCCCACATATCACATGTGGATTTACCTTCAAACAGCTGCTCCCAATCTACATTTCCCAGCTCCTGCCGAATTTTGGTATAGTTGGCCTTCCCCCAATTTAGCACTCTTCCTTTAGGACCACTCTCGTCTTTGTCCATGAGTATTCTAAAACTTACGGAATTGTGATCACTATTCCCAAACTAGTCCCCTACTGAAACTTCAACAACCTGGCCGGGCTCATTCCCCAACACCAGGTCCAGTATGGCCCCTTCCCGAGTTGGACTATTTACATACTGCTCTAGAAAACCCTCCTGGATGCTCCTTACAAATTCTGCTCCATCTAGACCTCTAACACTAAGTGAATCCCGGTCAATGTTGGGAAAATTAAAATCTATCACCACCACCCTTTTGCTCCTACATCTTTCCATAATCTGTTTACATATCTGTACCTCTATCTCACGCTCGCTGTTGGGAGGCCTGTAGTACAGCCCCAACATTGTTCCCGCACCCTTCCTATTTCTGAGTTATGTCCATATTGCCTCACTGCTCGAGTCCTCCATAGTGCCTTTCTGCAGCACTGCTGTGATATCCTCTTTGACCAGTACTGCAACTCCTCCACCCCTTTTACCTCCCTCTCTATCCCGCCAGAAGCATCGATATCCTGGGATATTTAGTTGCCAATCATGACCTTCCCTCAGCCAAGTCTCAGTGATAGCAGTAATGTCATACTCCCAGTTACTAATCCAAGCCCTAAGTTCATCTGCCTTTCCTACTACACTTCTTTCATTAAAACAAATGCACCTCAGGCCACCAGTCCCTTTGCTTTCATCATCTGCTCCCTGCCTACTCTTCCCCTTAGTCACGCTGACTTAATTATCCAGTTCCTTACAGGCTTTAGTTTCTACCACCTTACTGTCCACTGACCTCATTTGGTTCCCATCCCCCTGCCACATTATTTTAAACCCTCCCCAACAGCGTTAGCAAAAGCACCCCCAAGGACATTGGGTCCAGTCCAGCCAAGGTGTAGACCGTCCAATTTGCAATAGCCCCACCTCCCCCAGAAACGGTCCCAATGTCCCAAAAATCTGAACCCCTCCCTCCTGCGCCATCTCTCAAGCCACGCATTCATCCTGACTATTCTTTCATTTCTACTCGGACTATCACGTGGCACTGGTAGTAATCCTGAGGTTACTACCTCTGAGGTCCTACTTTTTAACTTGGCTCCTAACTCCCTAAATTCTGCTTGTCGGACCTCATCCCGTTTTTTACCGATATCATTAGTGCCTATGTGCACAACGACAACTGGCTGTTCACCCTCCTCTTTCAGAATGTTCTGCAGCCGATCTGAGACATCCCTGACCCGTGCACCTGGGAGGCAACATACCATTCGGGAGCCTCGTTTTCGACCACAGAACCGCCTATCTACTCCCCTTACAATCGAATCCCCTATCACTATCGCCCTTCCACTCTTTTTCCCGCCCTTCCTAACAGCAGAGCCAGCCACGGTGCCATGAACCTGGCTACTGCTGCCTTCCCCTGGTGAGCCATCTCCCTCAACAGTATCCAAAACGGGATACCTGTTTTGGAGGGAGATGACCGCAGGGGACTCCTGCGCTGCCTTCCTGCTCTTTCTCTGCCTTTTGGTCACCCATTCCCTTTCACCCTCAGCAATCCTAATCTGTGGTGTGGCCAATTCACTAAACGTGCTATCCACGACCTCCTCAGCAACGCGGATGCTCCAAAGTGAGTCCATCCGCAGCTCCAGAACCGTCAAGGTGTCTAACAAGAGCTGCAGCTGGACACACTTCCAGCACGTGAAGGAGTCAGGGACATCAGCCGTGTCCCTGAGCTCCCACATTGAGCAAGAGGAGCATAACACGGGTCTGAGATCTCCTGCCATTTTCAATCTTAAGCTTAAGTTAGTCTTAACTTAGATAAACGAAAAAGGAATGAAAAGTTTTTACCAATCACACGAAAAAAAAAGAAATAGAAAAAGCCTTACCTTATCTGCACACCACCGAGTCATTTTTTTTTGGTTAGAGGAGGAGGGCGGGTTGGAGACACTACAGATATAGTGTCTCGGGTTCAGCCGCTGCCCAAATATATAGGACTTACTTACCCAGCTGCCACATCGCTCTCCCTGTCGCCGCTGCAAAAAAAAAACCAGGATCCATCAAATGATGTGAACTGCACAGACAGCCACTTCTGGTGTAACCCGCACAGTGCCCCATGGTGGGCAGGGTTCTAGCCTGTGTTTGCCATGCATATGCTCTTAGTGTGAGGAAGGGTTTCAATTGACGTCAATCAGCCATTCCAATAGCTTTGATGGACTTCTTTGACACTTGGTCTGTGCATGTCCACTGACCGCGGGCGTAGTCACTCTCAGGTGAACACGCATTCAGCAGCACGAGTAACCCTCTCAAGTGTTATTTAAAAGGACCAGGCATCCAACTTACAGGTGAGGGGTTGTGACTTACTGCTGCTATTGTAAAGATGGTGGAGGTTTTGTGGATGTTTTTCTGGAGGTTGTGTTGGGAGCTGCTGCAGCCATACAGGGAGGACAAAGGATTTGGTGATCCAACTCTGGCCGAGGTATGGGGACTGTAGTTACAGTGTCTCTGGGTCTGTAACATGATCAACAAATGGAGCAGAAGCTGCAGAGAGGGGAAGATCTGTAAAGAGGGGGGAGGAGGGGGCTCTGTCCTACCCACCTCGGGTTTTCCAAGAGCACTTTTCCCACCTACACCTAAACCAGGAGCAGAGTGTGAGGTGACTCTGATTCAATAGGGAAGTGATCACAGTGCTTTGGCACCTCCTGTAATAGGACCTGGAGCCTCAAACTAGGATGAGGAGGGAGTTGTCAGTGGCCGGTAAGGTCCCAGTTTCATTGAACTTCTATGTATCTTTGAAAATTGATAATAAAACAAACTTAAAGGTTTTGTATCTGAATGCACGAAACATTCAGAATAAAATAAATGACTTTTTTTTATAGAGATACAGCATGGAAACAGGCCCTTCGGCCCACCGAGTCTGTGCCGACTATCAACCACCCACCCATACTAATCCCACACTAATTCCATATTCTTAGCACATATCCCCACCTGTCCTTATATTTCCCGACCACCGACCTAAACCAGGGTCAATTGCTAATGGCCAATTTGCCTACCAACCTGTCTTTGGCTTGTGGGAGGAAACCGGAGCACCCGGAAGAAACGCACGCAGACACAGGGAGAACTTGCAAACTCCACACAGGCAGCACCCGGAATTGAACCTGGGTCGCTGGAGTTGTGAGGCTGCTGTGCTAACCACTGCACCACTGTGCCACCCACAAATGAGTTAACAGTGAAAATAGTGATGACTGCGTATGATTTAGTGGCGATTACTGAGACATGGTTGCAGGGAAACCAGGCTTAGGAATTGAATATCTGGAGGAGGTGTAGCTTTGTTAGTAAAGAAAGAGATCAGTGCTGTAATGAGAAATTATATAGGCACTGGAGATCAAGACGTAGAGTCAGTCAAGGTACAAATAAGAAATAGCAAAGGGAAGACGTCCCTGGTGGGAGGAATCTATAGGTCCCCAAACAATAGTTCCACAGTGGTGCACAGTATAAACCAAGAAATACTGCGGGCTTCTGAGAAAGGTACGGCAATAAACATAGGTGATCTTAACATGCATATAGACTGGTTTAATCAAATTGGCAAAGGTAGCCTCAAGGGAGAGTTCATTAAATGTATCAGAGATTGTTTTTAAGAGCAATATGTTGTGGAACCAACCAGGGAGCAGGCTATTCTAGATTTGGTATTGTGAAATGAGGTGGGATTAATTAATAATCTCATAGTTCAGGATCCTCCAGGGAAGAGTGATCATAGCATGCTAGAATTTCAAATCCAGTTTGAGGGAGAGAAACTGGAGTCTGGAGTTAAACAAAGGTAATTACATCGGCATGAGGACTTATTTGGCCCAAGTGGACAGGGAAGGAAGTCTAAAAGGTAGGACAGTTGATGAGTAGTGGCAGATGTTAAAGGACATATTCAATTCCTCCCAACTGAAATATATTCCAGAGAGGAAGAAATATTCTAAGAGGGGTAAAAACATCCATGGTTCAGCAAGAAAGTTAAGGATAACATGAATACAAAAACTATACTCGCCATCACGGAGATATGGTTGAGGGAGGGGCAGGATTGGCAGCCCAATATCCCAGGATATAGAATCTTCATATTGAATGGCGGAGCATGCTCGAGGGGCTGAATTGCCTACTCCTGCTCCTAGTTCTTATGTTCTTATAGTTTTATCAGGATCCTTCTAAACAAGAGTGGGTGACGTATCCATTATCTCTCTCTATGTTGTCCATTGATGTATCTGATGTGTGACGGAGGCCATCTATGTTGGGTGAGGTGAATTATACTGTCTGCTCCCTCAGCAGGGAGAAGCAGGATGAGAGATCCCGTGGCTTTCTCAGGATAGCGGGATTCCTGATGGTGTAGGTGGCTCTGCGGGATCCCCATGTCAATGGGGAGAGGTACAGGAACTGAAAGAACTCTCGCTCCATTAATGTACAGTCGGTGTGTGAGCATGCCCAGTACATCATGTTGGTGAATGTCAACTATCCTGGCAGCAGCCACCATACCTTCATTCTGAAGCAGTCAGCCATTCCCAACACATCAGGCCTCCATACAGAACCAGAATGTGGCTCATGACCTCTCAACTCTAGACACTCCCCTCCCCCACACAAAACCACCAGATGAAGTAATGCTTCCGATGACTGGACCGCTCGGGGGGAGCCCTCCAGTACACACTGGAGCAGGTGTCCAAGTTCATGGTGTTTTGCTGCACCCTTCACATCATCACCATCATGAGGACACAGGCATTGGCACCAGGAATCCGGAGGCTACCTCAAGAGGAGGAGGAGGACGAGACAGGGAGGATATTTCCTGGATGCCTTCGACCCGGACAGGCTGTCGGATAGTCCCTGCTAAGGTTCCAGTTCCCATAGCACAACTTCCCTTTCTCTCCTTGGATCCCCCATTCTCCACCATTACACCCATCTGAGACGCCCCATCACAGTGTCCCCTTGGTCACCATCCTGCAATAAAAAACACCGACAAAAACCTTTTCATTAACATCTTCATCCAACAAAACTGAATTATTCAGCCTTGTGTATTCCCTTAGTGCCTATCTTATGGGTTCCCTCCACTTGCCTACTGCTCCTACACAGTGTTTCCCAGTGACTGCAGCATGGCTGGTGAAAGGCCTTCGTCCTCGAACAGCTCTGGGCCCTGAGGGCTCGGATTCAGACTGCACCATCTCGACATCGGCAGCATCTCCAGCAATGTTCACTTCTGAGTCCTGTGTATTGCAATTCGTTTGTGACCTCACCCTCCGGTGAGCTGCCACATGAACTATCCTTTCCCCCTGGCCTGGCTGCAACTCACTCACTCAGTGACTCACCACATGCAGATTCCGACTCTATATCAGCCTCTAAGGTACACACAGTGTAAGTATTGATCTGGTGACTATGAGTATCAGACCAATTGATGGGGCTTCACCATCAGTGCTGTGCTGCTGCTCTCTCTCTGTCTCCTGGAGCTGCTGTGACTGGGAAGCTGGCAGTTTTGGGTTATCATTAGAAAGTATAAAATCAGAGGGGGAAGGTTGGCGTGAGGGATTGGGGGTGGGATGGAAAGCAGGAGGTCCATGTTCACACCATCTGCAGCTTGTACATCATCCCAGTCGGCAGGATGAGGGGGAGGTGGGAGTTAAGAAGGGACATCAGGCAGGAGAATAGCATCATCCTGAATGCTCTTGGTGATGGTGGATGCTACGAGCTCTGTCACAGACGGTCCCATGATGTGGAGAACCATCTCCTCCCTCAGGCTCAGGGGATTAAGGTATGTCTGGTCCCCGCCTGTTCACTGCTGCTCCCTGTGATTATGGGCCACCTTGTCCTGTAAGAGCGAGGGCAGAATGTCAGTGATTGTGTTGCACTGTGTTTCTGTGATGTGCCCTCCATAGCTGAATAGCTGGAGCTAGGTGGAGGCAGTGAGAGGTGGATGTAAGGCTAGCATCAGTGGAAGGTGTGTGAGGGTGAGTTGGAGTATGTGAATATTAGGTATGAGTCCTGAGTGTTATGGTGAATGATGGGGTGTGGTACATTGAGCAGTGTGAGAGGTTGGTGGTGTTGGTGGGTAGGGGATGACATGTGGAGATGAATTCACTGGCATTCACCACCAGTGTGAGCTCATTATACTTCTTCTGGGACTGCTGCCAGGTCCTCGGGGCCAGACTTCCTGCATTGACCTTCCCCCATTCCCTTCGGAGGGCGTTCCTTGAGGGTCTCCACCCCACCCCATGGAAGCATGGCCTCTCTCCCCCTGTCACGCTCCATAACTAAGGCCTCTAGCATCACATCCGTATACCGCAGAGCCCTCTCACTGCCCTAGTATTCCATTTACCTTGTCCCTAATTGCATCATTCACAGTCAGCAGCAGCAGCCTCCTGTGCTTCAGTAACGATTCCCTTTAAGGGGGATAATCTGCCTTTAAGAGCTGAAACCGGGCTAAAACATGCGCCAGTCTCACACACAGTTAGGCCCCTGTTATACGTGCAGACTGAGGGCAGCGCGGGTCACACTGGGCAGTACGTAGAATTCATGGAACTGAGGAGGCAGCAGGAGTTTGTGTGTAAACTGCCTCCACAGGAACGGGTGCGGGCAGATCATGAGTCACAATCCCTACGCCCGGAAACTGGTGCAAACTTCTCTTTCACACTGTCTCTATTTTAAGTCCTCTCTTTCATCCTTTCTAGCTCTTTCTCTCACTCGCTCCCCCCTCTCCTTTTCTCTCTCTCCCTTCACTCTCTCTGTCTCTTGCTCATAGAATCAGAGATTGATGCAGCACAGGAGGGGGCTATTTGACCCATTGTGTCAGTGCTGTCTCTTAGGAAGAGATATCTAATGAGTTCCACTCCCCTCTTTCCCCTGACTCCTGCAGTTTTTTTGTTCCTTTTCAGCTATTTGTTAAATTCCCCTATTGAAAAATTTAATGAATCACCTGTGTCTTAACACTGAACTTTCTGACACTGGAAACAGTTTCACATTAATTACCCTATCAAAACCCTTCATGATTTTGAATTCTATATTACATTTCCTCTTACCCTTCACTGCTCTAAAGAGAACAATCCCAGCTTTTCCAATCTCTCCATGTAACTGAATTCCCAGATCCCTGGTACCATTCTAGTAAATCACCTCAGTATCTTCACTAAGTCCTTGACATCCTTATCAAAGTGTGGTGATCAGAATTGGACACAATTCTCCATCTGGGACCGAACCAGTGATGTATAAAAAATCAGCTTTTCCTCCTGAGTTTTATTACTCTGTATCTCTCTCTAACACCAAGAACACCTCAAGAGAGAAAAAACTCTGACATCGAATCAAGTTGAAGCGTGCACTTGGCCCCAACGAAACAGCAAGACTTAGCAGCAACCAAAGACTCTACATCGAACTCAAAGGGACCATAAATAGAAACGCAGCTATTGCCTCAAAGTTTTCCCTTTTATTCTTTCTACTTTTTCTGTCTCTATCTCGCACCCACACTTTTTGGGATTTTCTTCTCCCTGCTGCTTTCACATGCGTTCAAATCCTCTGAAGAAGGAATTTTCCTCCACACAAGATCAGGGGGCAGGTTGTTCAACCTTGCCCGTCTAAGAGCGAAGTCCAAAGTACGGAAAGTCCTCATCAGAGAACTCCTCTTTGCTGACGATGCTGCTTTAACATCTCACACTGAAGAATGCCTGCAGAGTCTCATCGACAGGTTTGCGTCTGCCTGCAATGAATTTGGCCTAACCATCAGCCTCAAGAAAACGAACATCATGGGGCAGGATGTCAGAAATGCTCCATCCATCAATATTGGCGACCACGCTCTGGAAGTGGTTCAAGAGTTCACCTACCTAGGCTCAACTATCACCAGTAACCTGTCTCTAGATGCAGAAATCAACAAGCGCATGGGTAAGGCTTCCACTGCTATGTCCAGACTGGCCAAGAGAGTGTGGGAAAATGGCGCACTGACACGGAACACAAAAGTCCGAGTGTATCAGGCCTGTGTCCTCAGTACCTTGCTCTACGGCAGCGAGGCCTGGACAACGTATGCCAGCCAAGAGCGACGTCTCAATTCATTCCATCTTCGCTGCCTTCGGAGAATACTTGGCATCAGGTGGCAGGACTATATCTCCAACACAGAAGTCCTTGAAGCGGCCAACACCCCCAGCTTATACACACTACTGAGTCAGCGGCGCTTGAGATGGCTTGGCCATGTGAGCCGCATGGAAGATGGCAGGATCCCCAAAGACACATTGTACAGCGAGCTCGCCACTGGTATCAGACCCACCGGCCGTCCATGTCTCCGTTATAAAGACGTCTGCAAACGCGACATGAAATCGTGTGACATTGATCACAAGTCGTGGGAGTCTGTTGCCAGCATTCGCCAGAGCTGGCGGGCAGCCATAAAGACAGGGCTAAATTGTGGCGAGTCGAAGAGACTTAGTAGTTGGCAGGAAAAAAGACAGAGGCGCAAGGGGACAGCCAACTGTGCAACAGCCCCAACAAACAAATTTCTCTGCAGCACCTGTGGAAGAGCCTGTCACTCCAGAATTGGCCTTTATAGCCACTCCAGGCGCTGCTTCACAAACCACTGACCACCTCCAGGCGCGTATCCATTGTCTCTTGAGATAAGAAGGCCCAAAAGAAAGAAAAAGAAAGATCTGCGTGTGTGTCTATCACGTATGCATGCTAGCGTGGTCGCGTCGCATATTTATAGTCATTAACCATATTAGAGTTTAAGGTTAATAAACTTCTACTTCCCTTGTTTAAATCTAAAGAAACCTGTCTGATTATTAACACGACATGCTACCTTTAAAGATCTGTGTGTGTACATCCCAGGTCCCTCTAATCCTGCACTCACTTTTTAATGGTACCATTTACTTCATATTGTTTCTCCACATACTTCCTACCCAAATGTCTCACTTCACACTTCACTGAGTTAAATTACATCTGCCATGTTCCTGCCCATTTCACCAGTCAGTCACTGTCCTCCTGAAGTCTGTTCCTATCCTTCTCACTGTTTATTAACATTTCTGAGCTTCCTCCCATCTGACACCATTTGACATTATCCCCTCTGGGCACAAGCCCATTGTATTAACATACAGCAACTGTGATCCCAACAGTGACCCTGGGGAACCCCACTGTGGACTTCCCTCCAGACTAAACAACAACAATTCTCCACTACTCTCTGCTTTCTGTCACTGACCTAATTTAGTTTTAGTTTTTTTAGTTTTAGAGATACAGCACTGAAACAGGCCCTTCGGCCCACCGAGTCTGTGCCGACCATCAACCACCCATTTACACTAATCCTACATTCTTACGACATCCCCACCTGTCCTTATATTTCCCTACCACCTACACTCGGGAAATTTATAATGTCCAACTTACCTACCAACCTGCAAGTCTTTTGGCTTGTGGGAGGAAACCGGAGCACCCGGAGAAAACCCACGCAGACACAGGGAGAACTTGCAAACTCCAGACAGTACCCAGAATTGAACCCGGGTCGCTGGAGCTGTGAGGCTTTGGTGCTAACCACTGCGCCACTCTGCCACATGCTGGCATTGGAAATAAAAGCAGCTGCATTTATATATCGCCTTTCATGACCACTGGGCGTCACAAAGCACCTGACACCCACAGAGTACTTTTTAAAATGTATTCACTCGTGTATCTATGAAGCACAGCAAGCTCCCATAAGCAGCAATATGATAATGCTCAGATCTGTTTTTGTGATGTTTATTGAATAATAAATATTGAGCAGGACACTGGGATAATTCCTCTGCTCTGCTTCTAAATAATGCGATGATATTTAACATCCACCTGAGAGGGCAGACGGAGCCTTTAACGTTTCATGGTTTAACGTTTCATTCGATAGGCGGCACTTCTGACAGTGCAATACTCTCTCAGTACTCTCACTGCAGTGTCAGCCTTGATTCTTGTGATCAAGTCCTGCAGAGACACTTGATCCTAGAAGCTTGTGACTGAAAGGGGAGAGAGCGACAAATTGAGCCACGGCTGACATTGGCCCTTTGATCCCATGTGTTTCTAATTTGGTAACAAGGCTGTTATGTGGTATTTTATCAAATGCCTGTTGAAAGGATAGGAGTATTGTGAAAGTACAGACAGGCACAATCATAGAAACTTAGAATAGCATTACACCAAATGAGACCATTTGGTCCATCAAGTCTGTGCTGGTGCTTTTGAAGAGCTTCCAGTTAATCCCATACCCTGGCTCTTTCCCAGATCCTTCCTTTTTTCTCCTTAAGATATCTATTCAATTCCCTTTTGGAATCTACTATTGACTCTATATCCTTCAGCCTATCAGACAATACATTGAAAATCCTAAACACCCATTGCATAAAGAAATCCTCGTGTCACCTCTGCTTCTTTTTTCCAAACACCGTAAATCTGTGTCCTCTGGTTAATGGCCCCTCACACATTGGAAAGAGTTTCACTTTATTTAATTTATCTAAACCCTCCATAATGTTAAATATCTCTATCAGATCTCCTTTTAAATTTCCCTGCTCTAAGGTGAACAATCCCAGCTACATAACTGTAATCTTTCGTCCCTGGAAAAGTTCGAGTAAAAATCTTTTGTCCCCTCTCCAAAGGTTTCATGTCCTTCCTAAAGTGGTTCCCAGTGTTGGACACAATATTCCAGGTGGAGCCGAACTAGTCTTTTCTATAGGTTTAATATAACATCCTGACTATTCTACTCTGTGTCTCTATTAATAAAGCCTAGGAATCTATTTACTTTGTTAACTCTTTGTTAACCTGTCCAGATAACTTCAAAGATTGCATACAAACACCCCAGGTCTCTCTGTTATTCTCACCACCTTTAAATGTGTGCCATGTAGCTTGTATTATCTCTCCTCATTCATCCACATGCAGCTCACCATCACCTTCTCAAGGGCAATTAGGGATGGGCAAAAAATGCCGGTCTAGCCAGCGACACCCACAATCCCATGAATGAATGATATAAATAAAATCTTCCCACAATCGTTCACCTCACACAGCTGCCATGTCAGTTAAATATTAGGAAGACTGAAGCCAGTGTTTTCAAACCCACATCAAACGTTCCCTAGCTACAGCCTCCATCCCTGTCCTTGGCAACTGTCTCAGATGAAACCAAACTGTTCACAACCTGCTGTTATACTTGACCCTGCGATGAGCTTCCAGCTAAATATTCACACTATCACTAAAACAGCCTATTTCCACCTCGGTATCATCACCCAGCTTTGCCCCTCTCTTAGCTCTTCTGCTGATGAAACACTCCCCCTTGCCTTTGTTACCTGTTAGGTTGGCAATTCCAACACACTCCTGGCTGGTCTCCCACATTCTACCCTCCATAAACTTGAGGAGATCCAAAACACTGCTGTCCATGTCCTAACTCACACCAAGTCCTGTTCACCCATCACCCACTGTACTCACTGACCTGCATTGGATTCTGGTCAGCAACACATCAATTTTAAAACTCTCAGCCTTATTTACAAATCCCTCATTGCCTCACCCCTCCCTATCTCTGTAATCTCCTCCAGACCTACATCCTCCGAGATATGTGCACTCATCTAATTCTGACCTCTTGAGCATCCCTGAGTTTAATTGCTCTACCATTGGTGGCTGTGCCTTCAGCTGCCGAGGCCCTAAGCTCTGGAAGAGAAGAGCAGAACTTCTTCAAGGTAGGCATTCCTGGAAGAGAAGTGGCAGTGAATAAAATGGCACAGTGGCGCAGTGGTTAGCACTGCAGCCTCACAGCTCCAGGCACCCAGGTTCGATTCTGGGTACTGCCTGTGTGGAGTTTGCAAGTTCTCCCTGTGTCTGCGTGGGTTTTCTCCGGGTGCTCCGGTTTCCTCCCACAAGCCAAAAGACTTGCAGGTTGATAGTTAAATTGGCCGTTATAAATTGTCACTAGTATAGGTAGGTGGTAGGGAAATATAGGGACAGGTGGGGATGTTTGGTAGGAATATGGGATTAGTGTAGGATCAGTATAAATGGGTGGTTGATGTTCGGCACAGACTCGGTGGGCCGAAGGGCCTGTTTCAGTGCTGTATCTCTAACCTGAACACTAAAATAAAAGCAAAATACTGTGGATTAGGAACTCTGAAATGAGAACAGAAAGTGCCGGAAATACTCAGCAGTCTGACAACATCTGTATAGAGAGAAACATAGTTAACGTTTCAGATCTGTGACAGTGCATCAGAACTGATAAACGTTAGAAATGTGACAGTCTGTCATTTAATCTCTCCCCTCTCCGTCCCATCACAGTCCTTCCTTGTTGTTCTTCTTCCCCCTTCCCCTCTTTCACTTGCTCAAAGACTGTTACATTTCTAACGTTTACCAGTTCTGATGGAGGGCCACTGATCTGAAGCATTAACTCTGTTTCTCTCTACACAGATGCTGCCAGACCTGCTGACAATCTCTGACGCTTACTATTCCCATCCCTAAGCTCTGGAATTCTCTCCCTAAACCCTAAATACAGTAAGTTGCACAGAGTCCAGTTTTAGGGAGTACTGCTTGTGCAGATTACTGAATACAGTAATGTTAATGAGAGATTGAATTTTAAGTGATCTAAGAGTCGATCTCTTCCCAACAATTTGTTAATTTTACATTTAGCATTTCACTTAATTTTAAGCTGAGTTTCTATTTTCTTTCACAGTCTGTTTGTGAGAATTGGACAGTTAATTGATGTTCATGGAATAGGAGGGTCAGTGTCAGCTTGGATGCAAAACTTTCTTAATGACAGAAAACAGTGAGTTGTGGTAAATAGTTGTTTTTTCAGACTGGAGGAAGGTAGACAGTGGTGTTCCCCAAGGTTCAATGGTGGAAACACTGTTTTATTCTGATGTTTATAAATGATTTCGATAATGGAAAACGGAGAAACATCTGAAAATTTGCTGATGATACCAAACTTGGAGGCGGGGAAGCCAGTGAGGTTGTTATCAATCGATGTAAGAGGACATAGATAGGCTAGCAGAATGGACAGACAAGAGGCAGATGGAATTTAATACAGGCAAATGTGAGGTGATGCATTTTATCAGAAGTAACAGGGAGAGGCAATATACACTTAATGGTAAAGTTCGAAAGAGTGTGCAGAGACAGAGGGACATGGGGATCACGTACATAAATCCTTGAAGGTGGGAGGACATATTGAGAGAGTAGTCAGCAAAGCATGTGGGATCTTGGGCTTCATAAATAGAGGTAGTGAGTACAGAAGAAGGAAAGTTATGTTGAACCTTTATAAAGCTCTGGTTAGGCGCCAACTGGAGTACTGCATCCAGTTCTGTTCACCATACTTTAGGAAGGATGTGAGCGTCCTTGACAGGGTGCAGTGTAGATTTACCAGAATGTTTCCAGAGATGGAGGATTTCAGCTCCAAGATTAATCTGGAAAAGCTGGGATTGTTTTCCTTGTAGTAAAGGAGATTGAGGGGAGATTTGATAGAGGCATACAAGATGATGGCATGTTTGGATAAGTTAGAAAGGAACATATGTTCCCATTAACTAATGGTACAAGGACTAGAGTTAAGGTTGTGGGCAGCGATACAGGGGGATGTCAGGAACAACTTTTTTACACAGCGAGTGGGAATTGCCTGGAAATCACTGTCTATGAGGGTGGTGGAAGCAGAGATGGTGAATGATTTCAAAGGTTTATTGGATGGACACTTCAGGGAAATAAACTTGGCGGAAAATAGAGACAGAGCTGGGGAATGAGACTGGCTCGATTTATCGACAAAGGGCTGGCATGGACACGATGGGCCAAATGGCCTCATTCTGTGCTGAAATGACTCTGACTCTACGACTTTCTGACAGGGAATACTATTACTACTGCTTTCCCAAACTGGAAAAGTTTATAATGGACTGGGCAGAATCACCCTGCTGAACCCCGTGATGTAAGTGAAATGTTTGATGCCCCAGAACGTGGTTAATAAATGTCCTTCACAAACTGAGTAAATCAGTTCAGACCCACACACAATTCTGGATCATTCACAATTAGGAGTATTTTTCCTGGTTTTCTCTACATCGGACAGCAGCCACGCTTTTCACTGTGTCCCCACCGCCATGTGGAAAGTCTTGTCAGGGTGTGGAAAGTCTTGTCAGGGTGTGGAATGTCTTGTCAGGGTTAGGTGAGATAAGGCACGTTGCCTGGGCGACAGCTGTCTTCAATTGTGTTACTGCTTCCCTGTTCGCTTCAGTCCAAAGGGGTTAAAACTGGTCATCATCACCATTAGGTAGTTCATAAAGAGGAGTCACAGTCTCTGAAAATCGAGGGACGAGGGTCCACTGATACCCCACCAGCCTGAGGATAGGACACAGGGCAGTCTTTGAGGTGGACAGGGGTAGATGCTGGATGAGGGTCCACTGATACCCCACCAGCCTGAGGATAGGGCACAGGGCAGTCTTTGAGGTGGACAGGGGTAGATACTGGATGAGGGTCCACTGATACCCCACCAGCCTGAGGATAGGGCACAGGGCAGTCTTTGAGGTGGACAGGGGTAGATGCTGGATGAGGGTCCACTGATACCCCAACAGCCTGAGGATAGGACACAGATCATTCTTTGAGGTGGACAGGGGTAGATGCTGAATGAGGGTTCGCTGATACCCCAGCAGCCTGAGGATAGGGCACACGGCAGTCTTTGAGGTGGGCAGGGGTAGACAGTGTGGAGTTTGCAAGTTCTCCCAGTGACCGCGTGGGTTTCCATCGGGTGCGCCAGTTTGCTCCCACAGCCAAAGACTTGCAGGTTGATAGGTAACTTGGCCATTGTAAATTGCCCCTAGTGTAGGTACAAAGAACAAAGAACAGTACAGCACAGGAACAGACCATTCTGCCCTCCAAACCTGCGCCGATCTTGATGCCTGCCTAAACTAAAACCTTCTGCACTTCCGGGGACCGTATCCCTCTATTCCCATCCGATTCATGTATTTGTCAAGATACCTCTTAAACATCGCTATCGTACCTGCTTCCACCACCTCCCCTGGCAGCAAGTTCCAGGCACTCACCACCCTCTGTGGAAAGAACTTGCATCGCACATCCCCTCTAAACTTTGCCCCTCTCACCTTAAACCTATGCCCCCTAGTAACTGACTCTTCCACCCTGGCAAAAAGCTTCTGACTATCCACTCTGTCCATGCCGCTCATAACTTTGTAAACCTCTATCATGTCGCCGCTCCACCTCCGTCGTTCCAGTGAAAACAATCCGAGTTTATCCAAGCTCTCGTCATAGCTAATACCCTCCAGACCAGGCAACATCCTGGTAAACCTCTTCTGTACCCTCTCCAAAGCCTCCAAGTCCTTCTGATAGTGTGGTGACCAGATTTGCACGCTATATTCTAAGTGTAGCCTAACTAAAGTTCTGTACAGCTGCAGCATGACTTGCCAATTTTTATACTCTATGCCCCGACTGATGAAGGCAAGCATGCTGTATACCTTCTTGACTACCTTATCCACCTGCGTTGCCATTTTCAGTGACCTGTGGACCTGTACGTCCAGATCTCTCTGCCTGTCAATACTCCTAAGGGTTCTGCCATTTACTGTATACTTCCCACCTGCATTAGATCTTCCAAAATGCATGACCTCACATTTGTCCGGATTAAACTCCATCTGCCATTTCTCCGCCCAAGTCTCCAAACAATCTATATCCTGCTGTATCCTCTGACAATCCTCATCACTATCCGCAACTCCACCAACCTTTATGTCGTCCGCAAACTTACTGATCAGACCAGCTACATTTTCCTCCAAATCATTTATATATACTACAAAGAGCAAAGGTCCCAGCACTGATCCCTGCGGAACACCACTAGTCACATCCCTCCATTCAGAAAAACACCCTTCCACTGATACCCTCTGTCTTCTATGACCGAGCCAGTTCTGTATCCATCTTGCCAGCTCACCTCTGATCCCGTGTGACTTCACCTTTTGTACTAATCTGCCATGAGGGACCTTGTCAAAGGCTTTACTGAAGTCCATATAGATAACATCCAATGCCCTTCCTTCATCAATCATTTTGTCTCTTCCTCAAAAAACTCAATCAAATTAGTGAGACACGACCTCCCCTTCACAAAACCATGCTGCCTCTTGCTAATAAGTTCGTTTGTTTCCAAATGGGAGTAAATCCTGACCCGAAGAATCCTCTCTAATAATGTCCCTACCACTGACGTAATGCTCACCGGCCTTACCGGGTAGTTGGTAGGAGAATGGTGGGGATGTGGTAGGGAGTATGGGATTAATGTAGGATTAGTATAAATGGGTGGTTGTTGGGCGGCACAGTCGCGGTGGGCCGAAGGGCCCGTTTCAGTGCTGTACATCTCTATGACTCTATGACTATGACTGGATGAGGGTCCACTAATACCCCACCAGCCTGAGAATATGACACAGGGCAGTCTTTGAGGTGGACAGGGGTAGGCAGTGGATGAGGGTCCACTAATACCCCACCAACCTGAGAATACAACACAGGGCAGTCTTTGAGGTGGACAGGGGTAGACACTGGATGAGGGTTCACTAATATCCCACCAACCTGAGAATACAACACAGGGCAGTCTTTGAGGTGGACAGGGGTAGACACTGGATGAGGGTTCACTAATATCCCACCAACCTGAGAATATGACACAGGGCAGTCTTTGAGGTGGACAGGGGTAGACACTGGATGAGGGTTCACTAATATCCCACCAACCTGAGAATACAACACAGGGCAGTCTTTGAGGTGGACAGGGGTAGACACTGGATGAGGGTTCACTAATATCCCACCATCCTGAGAATACAACACAGGACAGTCTTTGAGGTGGACAGGGGTAGACACTGGATGGTCTCGACCTGATGTTGGTCTGGGCTGATGCTGGATGATCCAATCTGGACACCAAGAACGGTGACATGATCTAGCGCCAGCTGGGCCTTACGTGGAGGGCCTTTTAGTGCATCTCCAAAAGTAACTGCAGTAGTTCCTGTAAAAGGGTTAAATATGTGGACACTGTCTGTGGTGATTATGAGGAGATCATCGACATATTGCAGCATGCAGGAAGACTGTGAAACACTCATAAGAGCCCCGGCCATACGTTAGTGGGAAATAGTGGGGTTATTGTGGAACCTCTTGTGACAGACATGTCCACGGGTATCACTGCTCCTCAGATGTGAATGTGAATTTAAATTGTTTCTCTAGTTTTACAAGGATATTCCAATAACCCTGAGAGATATCCAGGGTGGAGACGACAGCCCTGCCGCTGGGAATCTGGGAGAGTAGGGTGGGTGTCTCTCAGACAACCGGATTCACACAGGGATGACTGAGTTGAGTTTGTGATGGTCAATAGTCAGTCACCAGCTGTCACCTTTTTTCTAGCCGGCCAAATCGGACAGTTAGTAGTGAATGTGTCTTTGTGAACTGCACCCTGGTATAACAATGACCTGATAGTGTCTGGAATATATGATATAATCTCAGCTCGGTATGAATACTGCTTCATGGAGCATGCAATGGTCAGTTAATTTCTTCAGGTCAGCTCATGTTTCCACAGTCATCTTTATGGGTTGTGAATGCACTCAGCACCGACTCGAGAATCACCTGTAACTCAGGGTCAACAGACGTGTCTGGTTCCCACTCCTCTGATATTTTAATCATGAATATTGAGGGTGCAATGGACACCAGAGTAGGGGTATGTTTTATGGTTCTACAATATACAAATATACGGATAATAAACTACTGCTTATTCAAAGTGATCGGGCAGAGTCAACATGCTTTTGTGAAACGGAAACCAAGTTTAACCAATTTATTGGGGTTCTTTGAAGAATTAAAAGGTGCTGTGGATAAAGGGGAACTGGTGGATGTACTGTACCTTGATTTCCAGAAGGGATTTCATAATGTGCCACATCAAAGTTCATTGCGGAATATAAAAGCGCATGGTGTAGGGGGCAACCTATTGGCATGGATAGAAGATTGGCTAGCTAACAGGAAACAGAGAGTAGGCTTAAATGGATCATTTTCTGTTTGGCAAGATGTAACGAGTGGTGTGTCACAGAGATCTGTGCTGGGGCCTTAACTTTTTACAATTTATATAAATCACTTGGATGAAGGGACCAAAGGAATGGTTGCTAAATTTGCTGATGACAGAAACGTCGGTTGGAAAGTAAGTTGTGACGAGGACACAAGTGAGCCACAAAGGGACAGATAGATTGAGTGTGTGAGCAAAAATCTGGTAAATGTGGGAAAAGGTGAAATTGTCCATTTTGGCAGGATGAATAAAAATTAAGCATATAATCACAATGGTGAGAAATTGCTGAACTCCACCATCCAGGGGGAACTGGGAGTCCTTGTGCATAAATTGCAAAAGGTTAATATGTAGGTATTGCAAGTAATTAGGAAAACTAATAGAATGTTATCGGCTATTGCAGGAGGAATTGAATACAAATGTAGGGAGGTTATGTTTCAGTTACACAGGGCATTGATGAGACCACATCTGGAATACTGTTTACAGTATTGGTCTCCTTATTTAAGGACAGGTGGAAATGCATTCGAAGCAGTTCAGAGAAGGTATACTAGACTAATGCCTGGAATGGGGGTGTTGTCCAATGAGGGAAGGCTGGACAGGCTAGGGTTATATCAGCTGGAGTTTAGAAGAGTAAGAGGCGACTTGATTGAAACTTATAAGATTCTGAGTGTGGGACAAAGCAAGTGAGGGCGACAAAGAGAGAAAGAACTAGAGAGAGAGAGCTCAACGCATCTGCTGCTAAAACCCTCATCCATGCCTTTCTTATCTCGAAACTTGACTATTCTCACACACTCCTGGCTGGTCTCCCACATTCTACTCTCTGTAAACATGTGATCATCCAAAACTCTGCTGGCATCTTCTAATTTACACCAAATTCTGTTCACCCAACATCCCTGTTCTCACTGACCTACATTGGCTCTTCGTCCAGTAACACCTCAATGTTAATATTCTCACTCATGTGATCAAATCCTTCCATGACATCACCCCTCTGATTACCCCAATCCCCTGTCAATTTCCAATATTACTGAAACTTGTTCCTCTTAAAGTCTTTTTCAAATTCCCTTTTTAAAGTGAGTTTATTTCCCTCTGCCTCTCCCTGACCACACATTTCATGTCTCCAGCTCCACTCATGCTGTGGAAGCTTGGATCCATAAAATTGTGTGAGCTGCATTGCTGGTCACATCCAGCACATTGTACAGGAAACCTAGGCTGGCCGGGGTGATAGCGTGTGTGTAATATGCGTGTGTCTGTCGTGTGAGGATGGTCTGAATATGGTGTCAATTAACCATTCCAGCAGCTTTGATGTACGTCTTTGAAACTTGGTCCGTGCATGTCTACTGACCACCTGTGTTAGTCACTCTCAGCTGAACAAACATTCAGCAGCACGAAGAACCCCCTCTAGTGTTATTTAAGAGGACCAGACGTCCAACTCACAGGTGAGGGGCTTTTCACTTACTTCTGCTATTGTAAATTTAGTTTAAGTGCTTTGGATGGTTTTCTGGAGGTTGTGTTGTGAGCTGCTGCAGACATTCAGGGAGGACAGAGGATTTGGTGACCCAACTCTGGACGAGGATTGGGGACTGTAGATACCGTGTCTCTGGGTCTGTAACATGACCAAAAAAATGGAGCAGAGGCTGCGGAGAGGGGAATCTCTGTTAAGGGCGAGGAGGAGGGGGCTCTGTCCTCCCCACCCAGGGTTTTCCATGCGAAACAAGAACAGTGGTCCTAATACCGAGCCCTGGGGAGCACCACTGTATACTCCCATCAAGTCTGGACAACAACCTTTCACCACTGCTCTCTGTTTTCTGTTCTTTCGCCAATATTACATGTTTGGAAGACTAAAGCCATTGGTTTCACTCCCCACTCCAATTCTGTTCCCTTGCTATTGATTCTATCCCTCTCCCTGCTAACAGTCTGAGATTCAGTCTGTTTGCAATCTTGGTGTCACATTTGACCACAAAATGAGCTTTAACCTCATTTTCAGGTATCATTACAGCCGCCTATTTCCACCTCAGTAACATTACCCGACTTTACCCCTGTCTCAGTCCATCTGCTGCTGAAACCTCATTCATGCCTTTGTCACCTCCAGATGTGATCATTCAAACTCACTCCTGGCTGACCTCCCACATTCTACTCTCTGTAAACTTGAGGTCATCCAAAACTCTGCTGCCCATGTCTTAGTTCACACCAAGTCCGGTTCGCCTATCATTGACTGACATTGTCTCCCAGTCCAGCAATGTCTTGATTTTAAAATTCTCCACCTTGTTTCCATTTTCCTCCATGGCCTCGTCCCTTCCTACCTCTGTAATCTCCTCCGGCTCCACAACCCACCGAAATTTCTGTGCTCCTCTAATTCTGGTCTCTTGTGCATCCCTGATTTTAATCACTGCACCACAGGCAGCCGTGCCTTCAGCTGCCGGGGCCCTAAGCTGTGTAATATCTTCCCTGCACCTCTTTGCCTCTCCACATCGCTTTCCTCCGTTAAGACACTCCTTAAAACCTACCTCTTTGACTAAGCTGTTGGTCATCTGACCTAATATCTACTGTTGTGTCGCAGCGTTATACTTTGCTTCTTAATGCTCCTGTGGGATGTTTTACAATGTTAAAGGCATTATATAAATATAAGCTGTTGTTGTTGAATTTTGCCAGACATGATTTGCATTAGCATATCCATGTTGCTAGCCACTTACGATAGTTCTCCAAGTAGCAAATATTTTTCTCCTGGGTTGTCACCTTTAGATTTTCCCCCAGTGGTGACACTAGTCTGACTGGTCAATAATTGCAGGGCTTATCCTATCTCTCCTTTTTTAAACAGGTTGTAACATTTGCAACTGTCCAGTCCTCTGTCACCACTCCCATATCCAAGGAGAATTGAATGATTCTGGCCAGTGCCTCTACTATTGCCACCATTCCTTCCCTCAGCAACCCTCATACATCCCATCCAGACTGGGTAAATGTTTTACTTTATTGTGATACAGAAAGTGCTGGATTGAAAGTGGTTAACTGAACCTGTTTGTTCAGTGACTGTAATTAATGTCAGTCTCCATGGATCCTAATTGTGTCACTGGCGGGTTTCCATCTTCTATTAAAATGGGACTCCTTTCAATGTGTTATCCCATACTGTGAGCTGGAGCATAATCCCGACACTAACATAGATCAGCGGCTCTAGAGAGAGGGAGAGGACGGATCAGAATCTGAGAACAATAGATTGGAATGTTACAACAATTTACAGGAGTTTATCCTGGGATATCTACATTCTTTCTACATATTATGATTGGTTCTCATTAAACTCCCGGATCTATCGCGCACTTCAGATTATTCAATATGTTTACTATCCCTTCCTCGCTATTGTTGGTGTCCCTGGTAATTCTCTCTCTCTCTCTCTCTCTCTGTCTAGCTATTAATTCTATAAACCGTTTTTGACTGCATTACTGCTCCCGTCATTTACTCTGCCCTGCTTGCTGCTGTTATTATTCTTGGGGAATCCCTATCTGCAACTATTAGCTCCATAAACCATTGCTAATAGTATTACTGTTCTTGTCATTTACTCTCTCATCTTTGCTTCTGCTGCTGTTTCTATTTCCAGCTTGGAGATCTGTAAACCCTGTTTCACTAAAATACGGTTCTGTAATGTAAACTTTGGGAAGAGTGAAGCCCGTGTCATTGGTCTCCATCACAAATTCCATCCCCTATCTGTCAAACTCATCCCCCACCCTGGCTAATGTCTGAGGCTGAACCAGACTGTTTACAACCTCTGAGTTCATCTCCATATTCTCTCCATCATCAACCGTGTCTACTACCACCTCTGGAATATCACTGTCTCCACAACTGCCTCAGCCCATCTGCTGCATAAACCCGTATCTGTACCTTTGTTAAATCCACACTTGACTATTCCAAGTCTATCCTGGTCACTCCCAGTTATAAAACTCCATAAACCACAGACCATCCATAACTCTGGGGCCTGTATCCTAACTCACACAAATCCCGATCACCCATCACCCCTGCACTCACTCATCTACATTGTCTCCGGGTCTGGCAACACCTTACTTTTAATATTCTCATTCTTGTGCTTGGATCTCTCCATGGCCCCGCCCCTCCCATTAGTCCCATTCCCCTTCCATTTCACATATTCTTGAAAATCCTATCCCTTCAAATTTATATCCAATTTCCTTTATAATGTGAGTTGCTTAAAATCCCTATCTTCCCTTGCTGTGATATTCAATCTGTGGCGCCACTGGTGCCAATGCTACAGTAACCTGATTGCATAAAATGACGTGAACTGCACAGCCGGCTATTTCTATCGTGGTCAGCACAGTGCCCCATGCTGGGCAGGGTTCTAGTGTGGTCAGCACAGTGCCCCATCTTGGGCAGGGCTCTAGTGTGGTCAGCACAGTGCCCCATGCTGGGCACGGCTCTAGTGTGGTCAGCACAGTGCCCCATGCTGGACAGGGCTCTAGTGTGGTCAGCACAGTGCCCCAAGCTGGACAAGGCTCTAGTGTGGTCAGCACAGTGCCCCATGCTGGGCACGACTCGAGTGTGGTCAGCACAGTGCCCCATGCTGGGCAGGGCTCTAGTGTGGTCATCACAGTGCCCCATCTTGGGCAGGGCTCTAGTGTGGTCAGCACAGTGCCGCGTGCTGGGCAGGGCTCTAGTGTGGTCAGCACAGTGCCCATGCTGGACAGGGCTCTAGTGTGGTCAGCACAGTGCCCCAAGCTGGACAAGGCTCTAGTGTGGTCAGCACAGTGTCCCATGCAGGGCAGGGCTCTACTGTGGTCAGCACAGTGTCCCATGCTGGACAGGGCTCTAGTGTGGTCAGCACAGTGTCCCATGCTAGGCAGGGAACTCGTGTGGTCAGCACAGTGCCCCATGCAGGACATTGCTCTAGTGTGGTCAGCACAGTGTCCCATGCTGGACAGGGCTCTAGTGTGGTCAGCACAGTGCCCCATGCTGGACATGGCTCTAGTGTGGTCAGCACAGTGCCCCATGCTGGGCAGGGCTCTAGTGTGGTCAGCACAGTGTCCCATGCAGGGCAGGGCTCTAGTGTGGTCAGCACAGTGCCCCATGCAGGACATTGCTCTAGTGTGGTCAGCACAGTGTCCCATGCTGGACAGGGCTCTAGTGTGGTCAGCACAGTGCCCCATGCTGGACATGGCTCTAGTGTGGTCAGCACAGTGCCTCGTGCTGGGCAGGGCTCTAGTGTGGTCAGCACAATGCCCCATGCTGGGTCGGGCTCTAGTGTGGTCATCACAGTGCCCCATGCTAGACATGGCTCTCGTGTGGTCAGCACAGTGCCTCGTGCTGGGCAGGGCTCTAGTGTGGTCAGCACAGTGCCCCATGCTGGGTAGGGAACTAGTGTGGTCATCACAGTGCCCCCTGCTGGGCAGGGCTCTAGTGTGGTCAGCACAGTGTCCCATGCAGGGCAGGGCTCTAGTGTGGTCAGCACAGTGCCCCATGCAGGACATTGCTCTAGTGTGGTCAGCACAGTGTCCCATGCTGGACAGGGCTCTAGTGTGGTCAGCACAGTGCCCCATGCAGGACATTGCTCTAGTGTGGTCAGCACAGTGCCCCATGCTAGACATGGCTCTAGTGTGGTCAGCACAGTGCCTCGTGCTGGGCAGGGCTCTAGTGTGGTCAGCACAGTGCCCCATGCTGGGTAGGGCTCTAGTGTGGTCATCACCGTGCCCCATGCTGGGCAGGGCTCTAGTGTGGTCACCACAGTGTCCCATGCTGGGGAGGGCTCTAGTGTGATCACCACAGTGCCCCATGCAGGACATTTATCTAGTGTGATCTGCACAGTGTCCCATGCTGGACACTGCTCTAGTTTGGTCACCACAGTGTACCATGCTGGACAGGGCTCTAGTGTGGTCAGCACAGTGTCCCATGCAGGACACTGCTCTAATGTGGTCAGCACAGTGTCCCATGCTGGGCAGGGCTCTAGTGTGGTCAGCACAGTGTCCCATGCTGGGCAGGGCTCTCGTGTGGTCACCACAGTGTCCCATGCTGGGGAGCGCTCTTGTGTGGTCATCACCGTGCCCCATGCTGGGCAGGGCTCTACTGTGGTCACCACAGTGTCCCATGCTGGGGAGGGCTCTAGTGTGGTCACCACAGTGCCCCATGCAGGACATTTATCTAGTGTGATCTGCACAGTGTCCCATGCTGGACACTGCTCTAGTGTGGTCACCACAGTGTCCCATGCTGGACAGGGCTCTAGTGTGGTCAGCACCGTGTCCCATGCAGGACACTGCTCTAGTGTGGTCAGCACATTGTCCCATGCTGGACAGGGCTCGAGTGTGGTCAGCACAGTGTCCCATGCTGGGTAGGGATCTAGTGATGTTAGCAACAGTGCCCCATGCTGGGCCGGGCTCTATTGTGGTCAGCACAGTGTCCCATGCTGGGAAGGACTCTAGTGTGATCAGCACAGTGCCCCATGCTGGGCAGGGATCTAGTGTGGTCAGCAACAGTGCCCCATGCTGGACATGGCTCTAGTGTGGTCAGCACAGTGCCCCATGCTGGACAGGGCTCTAGTGTGGTCAGCACAGTGCCCCATGCTGGACAGGGCTCTAGTGTGGTCAGCACAGTGCCCCATTCTGGGCAGGGCTCTAGTGTGATCAGCACAGTGCCCCATGCTAGGCAAGGGTCTAGTCCTGTTGTAACATGCATGTGATGCTCATATGAGGAGGGTTTGAATGTGACGTCAGTGAGCGATTCTGACAGCTTTGATGTGCGTCTTTGAAACTTGCTCTGTGCATGTCCACTGACCACCCGTGTTAGTCACTCTCAGCTGGACATACATTCAGCAGCACGAGGAACCCTCTCTAGTGTTATTTAAAAGGACCAGGCATCCAACTTACAGATGAGTGGTTTTGACTTACTTCTGCTGTTGTAAAGTTAGTGGAGGTGCTGTGGATGGTTTTCTGGAGGTTGTGCTCTGAGCTGCTGCAGACGTTCAGGAGGACAGAGGATTTGGTGACCCAACTCTGGAAGAGGTATGGGGACTGTAGGTACAGTGTCTCTGGGTCTGTAACATGAACAACATATGGAGCAGAGGCTGCAGAGAGGGGAAGCTTTGTGAGGAGGGAGGAGGAAGTTGAGCTGCCCTACCCACCCCGGGTTTTCCAAGAGCACTTTTCCAATCTACACCAAACCCAGGAGCAATGTGTGAGGTGACTCTGATTCAATAAGGATTTGGTCACAGAGCTGTGTCACCTCCTGTAAGACCACCTGGAGCCTCACACCAGGGTGAGGATGGAGCTGTCAGTGGCGGTTAATGTCACAGTTTCATTGAACTTCTATGGATCTGGATATTTCCAGGCAGAAGCAGGAGACATATCCAACGTAGAGTGGTAGAAATTGATAGATTCATGGAGTCATGTACGACACAGAAGGTGGCCACTCTGCCCCTCTATGACAGCCTCTGTAGAACAATCCAGTCAGTCCCACTCCCCCGCTCAATCCCCGGATCCCTGCAGGCTCATTTACTTCAGGTGTCCATTCAGTTTCCTTTTGAAATCATTGATTGTCTCGGCATGGACAATATCCATGAGGATACCCTCATGAGCAGTAAGTTCCAGCTCATTACCATCCACTGTGTAAAAAAGTTCTTCCTCATATTCCCCTGTATCTCTTATCCAAAACCTTCCATCTGTGTCCCCCGAGTCTGTGTTTCACCAGTTAATGGTAACAGTTTTTCATTGTCTATCTTATCTAAACCTATCATAATCTTGTACACCTCTATCAAATCTCTCTCAATCTCCTTTACACCAGGGAGAACAACTCCATCTTCTCCAAACTAAACTTGTAACTAAAACCCCCCATCCCTGGAACTATTCTGGTAAATCTCCTCTGCACCCTCTCAAGGACCTTCACATCCTTCCTAAAGTGATGTGACCAGAACTGGACATAGTTCTCTAATTGGGGCCTAACCAAAGCTTTACAAAGTTTCAGCATAACTTCCCTGCTTTTATATCTTTGCCTCTAATCATGAAGGCCAAGATCTGATAAGCTTTGATTAACACTCTCCTAATATGCCCTTCCAACTTCAAAGATCAATGCATATAGAGTCCCAGGTCCCTCTGTTCCTGCACAATCTTTAGACCTGTGCCATTAAGTCTATATTGCTTTCCTATTCTTTCTGCCAAAATGCATCACCTCACACTCCTCTGTATTAAATTCCACCTGCCACTTCTCTGCGCATTCTGCTAGCCTATCTATATCCTGTTGTAGGCAGTTTGCATCATCCTCACTGCTTACCATTCCTCCAAGTATGGTATCATCGGAAAATTTTGAAATTCTACTTTGAATTCCATGATCCATCTCATTTATATATAACAAAAAAAATGAGTTGGTCCTGGCACTGACCCTTGGAAAACATCACTGTCTACCGTCCTCCAGTGTGAAAAACAACCGTTCACCAGCACTCTGCCCGAACTATCTCTTCTTTGAAGGTAGCCCATTGTTCAGATCCTGTTTTCCTGCCAAACGTTGACTCTAATTTGTTCGCCCCAGCTCCATTTTTACACTGGTTGACTTGTTGAAGTTGACTTTCTCATAGTTAATTATTCTTACTCTGGATTGCTCTTTGTCCTTTCCCATAGTCAACAAAAACCTTTTGATACAATGAGCACTGTCCCCTAAATGTTCTCCTACTAATACTTAATCCACTTGGGTCCAGCTCATTCTCGAGAACCAGGTCTTGCAGTGCCTCCTTTCTCGTTGGACTAGCAACATATTGTCGTTTAAAAGTTTCCTGCACACACTGTAGTAACTCCTGCCTCCCTTCGCCCTTTACATTACTACTATCCCAGTCCATATTAGGATAATGAATGTTCCCCCATTGTAACTACTCTATAATTCTTGCATCTTTCAGTAATTTTCTTGCAGATTTGTTCCTCCATATCCTTCCCATTAGCTGATGGCCGATAGACAACACCGAGCAATGTAAATGCACCTTTTTTGTTCATTAGCTCTATCCAAATAAATTCTGTCCTGCATCCACCTATGCACCCACCAACCCCCACTCCCATCTCCCCACACACGTCCCCGGGACTTTCACTCTCTCGAGCACTATAATGTTCTCCTTAATCAATACCACCAGCCTTACTCCTTTTCTCCCTTTCCTATTTTTCCTGAACACCTTGTATCCAGGAATATTTAACACCCAGTTCTGCCCTTCTTTGAGCCAGATCTCTGTTATAGCCACAACATCATATTTCCACATGGCAATCTGCACCTGTACCTCACCAGTCTTATTAACCACACTCCGTATTCACATACATGCACATCAACCCTGATCCAAACTTTATTACTTCCTTCCTTACTCAGACCCCAAATAATAACTTTCTAAACCCTACTATAGTGTTATCCATCTCTCCCAATATTCTGTGCACTTTAGAATTCCTCTCTGATGTTTACTCCTGGTTCCCACACCCCTGTCAATTTAGTGTAAACCCTCTCCAATATTATTAACATATCACCCTGCAAGAAAATTAGTCCAGCTCTGTTCAGGTGCAACCGTCCAGCCTGTACAGATCCCACATTCTCCAGAACTGGTCCCAGTGTCCAGGAATCTAAACTTTATCGCTTCTGCAGCATCCTTCCAGCCACACATCCATTTGCACTCTCCTCCTATTTCTATACTCACTCGCACGGGGTACTGGCAGTAATCCGGAGATTACTACATTGAGATGGCTAACTTCTTACCCAGTGCACGGAATTCTGACTGCAGGACCACCTCACTCTTTCTGCCCAGCTCATTCGTACCGATGTGGACTACGACTGCTAGCTGTTCACCACCCCCACCCACCCCCCCAGCCCACCACCTTCATGATGCTCTGCAGCCACTTGGCCCATTGTGTCTCTGATGTCCAAAAAACGACCTCCCCAGCCGAATCCCACCTTCCAGAATTTGGTCCCTAGCTCTGCAGATTAAATCAATTGAGGTGTAGCAAGGTACATTTAAAATGAGATGAGGTTTTCAGCCTCTTCTACCCTTTCACAAAGTGAGTTCCAGACCGCCACCCCACCACACTCTGGGTGATTCTTTTCCTAATCTTCCCTCTACTTTTTCTCCCAATCATTTAAATCCATGCCCTCTTGTCACTGATCTCTCTGCTAAGGTGAATAGACACTTCACCTCCACTCTATGCAGGGCCCTCAGCGTTTTGTACGTTTCAATCAGATCTCCCCTCAGCCTTCTCTGTTCCAAGGAGAACAACCCCAGCCTATCAAATCTTTCCTCATAGCTGCATTTTCCCAGTCCCGGCAAAATGTTTGTAAATCGCCTCTGTACCCTCTCTAGTGCAATTACATCCTTTCTGTAATGAGGTGACCAGAACTCAAGTACTCAAGTTGTGGCCGAACCAATGACGTATACAGTTCCAGCATGATCTCCCTGCTCTTATATTCTATATCTCGGCTAATAAGGGAAAGGATTCCATATGCCTTCTCAACCACCTTATCGACCTATCCTGCTCCCTTCATCTATCTGTGGGCATTCACTCTAAGGTCTGTCACTTCCTCTACACTTCTCAGTATTCTCCCATTAATCGTGCATTCCTTTGCCTTATTTAACCTCCCCAAATGCATCATCTCGCACTTATCCAGCCTGAATTCAATTTGCCACTTCTCTGCCCATCTGACCAGTCCATCAATATCTTCCTGCAGTGTACAGCTATCCTCCTTGCTATCTACCACACGGTCAATCTTTGTATCGTCTGCAAACTTCTTGATTATGCCCCTACTTTTACTTCCATAGTGTTAATATATGCGACATAAAGCAGGGGTCCCAGTACTGAGCCCTGTGGAATTTGTTTTTTTATTCATTCGTGGGATTTGGACGTCACTGTCTGGGCCTGCATTTATTGCCCAACCCTTATTGCCCTTGAACTGAGTGGCTTGTGAGTCAATTTAAGAGTCCATCACATTGTTGTGGGTCTGGAGTCTCATGTGGCCAGATCAGGTAAGGACTGCAGATCTCCTTCCCTAAAGGACATTAGTGAACCAGATGGGCTTTTTCGAACAATCGACAATGGTTTCATGGTCACCATTAGAGTCGCTGTTTAATTCCAGAACTATTAATTGATTTCAAATTTCATTATGTGTCATGGTGAAATTCGAATCCACGTCCCCGGAGTGTTAACCTGGGTTTGCTGGATTTACAAGTGCAGTGACATTGCCACTACACCACTGCCTCCACTAAATCCTTCTGGAAACATCCCTCCAGTCGCAAACACGCTTGTCAACAATGACTCTTTCTTTCCTGCCACTGAGCTAATTTTGCATCCACCTTGCTGCATTTCCCTGGATCCCCTGGGATTTTATTTTTAACAAGTTTGCTATGTGGGCCCTTGCCAAAAGTCTTGCTAAGATCCAAGTAGACCGCATCAAATACGTTAAACTCATCTATCGTCCTTGTTACTTCATTAAAAATCATGCAAGTTAGTCAGACACGATCTTAGCTTAACACGTCTGTGGTGATTATCCTTGATTAACCTATGCCTTTCTAAGTGACAGTTTATCCTGTCTCTCAGAATAGATTCCAATAATTTTCCCACTCTGAGGTTAGACTGGCTGTCCTGTATTTATTCGATCTATCCTTCGCTCCCTTTTTGATCAGTGGGACAATGTTATCAGTTCTCCAATCCTCCAGCACCACACCTGTATCCAGTGAGAACTGGAAAATCATGGACATACCTTTGGCTATTTCTTCTGTTGCTTCTTTTAACAACCTGGGGTACATTTCATCGCGCCATGGTGATTTATCAACTTTCAATGATGCTAATTCCATTTATACTTCCTCTCTGCCTCTGTTTATCAGATCCAATAATTCATAATCCTCCTCCTTAACTGAAATATCTGCATCGTTCCCCTCTTTTGTGAAGACAGTTACAAAGTATTCATTAAGAACCATATCAGTAACTACTGTCCCTACACATAGGTTCCCTTTTCGGTCATTAATGGGCTCTGCTCTCTCCTTTGTTGTCCTCGTAGCCTTAATGTATTGAAAGAAAAAACAGACATGGGTTCACCTTGATTTTGTTTGCCAATATTTATTTATGATCTCTCCTTGCTTTGGTAAATTCCTTTTTGATATCTGCCTCCACATTCTATACTCCTCTTGGTTTTCTGTTGTGTTGAGATCTCGGTGTGGGACTTAAGCTTGCCTTTCCTGCTGTATCTTACCCTGTAGGCTCCTTGACATCCATGGAGCTGGGGAATGAGACAGACTTGATTTATCTCCAAAGCGCTGGCACCGACTCGATGAGTAGAAATGACCCATTTTGCGTTAGAATTGACCATGCCACGATGACTCTATGACATGGGTATTCTATTACAACAATTTTCCGATACTGGGAAAGTTTATAATGGACTGGGCAGTATCACCCTGTTGAACCCCGTGATGTAAGTGAAATGTTTGATGCCCCAGAACATGGTTAGCAAATGTCCTTCACAAACAGAGTAAATCAGTTCAGCCCCATTCACAATTCTGCAGTAATTCACAATAGGGAGTAAGTTCGCCTGGTTTTCTCCACATAGGACAGCAGCCAGGCATTTCACTGTGTCCACCACCTCCATGTGGAAAGTATTGTCAGGGTTAGATGAGATATGACACGTTGCCTGGGCGACAGATTTCTTTAGTTGTGTTACTGTTTCTGTGCTCTCTTAGTCCAAACGGGATAAACCTGGTCATCATCACCATTCGGTAGTTCACAAAGAGGAGTCACAGTCTCAGCAAATCGAGGGATGAAGGTCCGCTGATACCCCACCAAACTGAGGATAGGACACAGGGCAGTCTTTGAGGTGGTCAGCGGTAGACACTTGATGAGGGGCAATTGATAACCAACAAGCCTGAGGATAGGTCATGGGCAGTCTTTGAGGTGGACAAGGGTAGACACTCACAATGGGTGAGATTCTAAACGAGTACTTTGCATCGGTATTCACCGAGGAGAGGGACATGACGGATCTTGAGGTTAGGGACAGATGTTTGATTACTCTAGGTCAAGTCGGCATAAGGAGGGAGGAAGTGTTGGGTATTCTAAAAGGCATTAAGGTGGACAAGTCCCCAGGTCCGGATGGGATCTATCCCAGGTTACAGTGGGAAGCGAGAGAGGAAATAGCTGTGGCCTTAACAGATATCTTTGCAACATCCTTAACCACGGGTGAGGTCCCGGAGGACTGGAGAGTTGCTAATGTTGTCCCCATGTTTAAGAAGGGGAGCAGGGATAATCCAGGTAATTATAGACCGGTGAGCCTGACGTCAGTGGTATGGAAGCAGCTGGAGAAGATGCTGAGGGATAGGATCTGGTCCCATTTGGAAGACAATGGGCTTATCAGTGATAGGCAACATGGTTTTGTGCAGGGAAGGTCATGTCTAACCAACTTAATAGAATTCTTTGAGGAAGTGACAAAGTTGATTGATGACGGAAGGGCTGTAGATGTCATATACATGGACTTCAGTAAGGCGTTTGATAAGCTTCCCCATGGTAGGCTGATGGAGAAAGTGAAGGCGCATGGGGTCCAAGGTGTACTAGCTAGATGGATAAAGAACTGGCTGGGCAACAGGAGACAGAGAGTAGCAGTGGAAGGGAGTTTCTCAAAATGGACACGTGTGACCAGTGGTGTTCCACAGGGATCCGTGCTGGGACCACTGTTGTTTGTGATATACATAAATGATTTGGAGGAAAGTATAGGCGGTCTGATCAGCAAGTTTGCAGACGACATTAAGTTTGGTGGAGTAGCAGATAGTGAAAGGGACTGTCAGAGAATACAGCAGAATATAAATAGATTGGAGAGTTGGGAAGAGAAATGGCAGATGGAGTTCAATCAGGGCAAATGCGAGGTGATGCATTTTGGAAGACCCAATTCAAGAGTGAACTATACAGTAAATGGAAAAGTCCTGGTGAAAATTGATGCGCAGAGAGATTTGGGTGTTCAGGTCCATTGTTCCCTGAAGGTGGCAACGCAGGTCAATCGAGTGGTCAAGAAGGCATACGGCATGCTTTCCCTCATCGGACGGGGTATTGAGTACAAGAGTTTGCAGATCATGTTACAGTTGTATAGGACTTTGGTTCGGCCACATTTGGAATACTGCGAGCAGTTCTGGTCGCCACAATACCAAAAGGATGTGGATGCTTTGGAGAGGGTGCAGAGGAGGTTCACCAGGATGTTGCCTGGTATGGAGGGCGCTCGCTATGAAGAGAGGTTGAGTAGATTCGGATTATTTTCATTAGAAATACGGACGTTGAGGGGGGACCTGATTGACGTGTACAAAATCATGAGAGGTATAGACAGGGTGGACAGCAAGAGGCTTTTTCCCAGAGTGGGGGATTAAATTACGAGGGGACACGAGTTCAAAGTGAAAGGGGAAAAGTTTAGAGGGGATATGCGTGGAAAGTTCTTTACGCAGAGGGTGGTGGGTGCCTGGAACGCGTTGCCAGCGGAGGTGGTAGACGCGGGCACGATAGCATCTTTTAAGATGTATCTAGACAGATACATGAATGGGCAGGAAGTAAAGAGATACAGACCCTTAGAAAATAGGCGACATGTTTTGATAGAGAATTTGGATCGGCGTAGGCTTGGAGGGCCGAAGGGCCTGTTCATGTGCTGTAATGTTCTTTGTTCTTTGATCTTGATGTTGGTCTGGGCTGATGTTGGATGAGCCAATCTGGACACCTAGAAAGGTGCCACGATGTTACACCAGCTGGGCCTTACATGGATGGTCTTTTTGTCCAGCTCCCAAAGTAACTGCAGTAGTTCCTGTAAAAGGGTTAAATGTGTGGACACGGTCTGTGGTGATGAAGAGGAGATCATCGATATATTGCAGCAGCAGGAAGAATGTGAAAGGCTCATAAGGGCCCCGGCCATATTTTTGTGGAAAATAGTGGGGTTATTGTGGAACCTCTTCTGACAGACATGTCCAGAGGTATCTCTGGTCCTCAGAAGTGAATGTGAATTTAATTTGTTTCTCTAGTTTTACTGGGATACTACAATAACCATTAGAGATATCCAGGGTGGTGAAGACAGCCCTGCCGCTGGGAATCCGGGAGAGTCGGGTGGGTGTCTCTCACATAACCGGGTTCACACAGGGGTGACTGAGTTGAGTTTGTGGTGGTCAGTAGCCAGTCACCAGCTGCCATCCGGTTTTCCAACCGGCTAAATCGGGCAGTTAGTAGTGAATGTGCCTTTGTGAACGACACCCTGGTTTAACAATGACCTGATGTTGTCTGGAATATATGATATAATCTCAGCTCGGTAAGAATACTGCTTCATGGAGCATGCAATGGTCAGTTAATTTCTTCAGGTCAGCTCATGTTTCCACAGTCATCTTTATGGGTTGTGAATACACTCAGCACCGACTCGAGAATCGCCTGTACCTCAGGTTCATCAGAGGTGTCTGATTCACACTCCTCTGATATTTTAATCATGAATATTGAGGGTGCAATGGACACCAGAGTATGGGTATGGTTTAATGTTCTAAAATATACAAATATAGGGATAATCAATTACTGCTGATAACCTTTGAGCACATTACTGCCCAGTAGTCCCTGTCCATTATGCAGGATCATATGAAAGGGAGGCAGGAATTTGACATGAACTCTGTTCCATCTCCTGCACCACTATAAGATCCCAGATTACCCAAAAGGTGGTCGAAGGGTCACTAGAAGTTTATTGAGGAGTGACAGTTCAAATACAGCACAGGATCAGAATAAAAAGAGTAGACATACGACCTGTGACTGGTGACAAAGGTTTTCTGGCTATGGATCAGATGTTAGAAGCTGTTATTATGGATATTTATAGCAGAGCACGTAGAGAAATTCAAAGTGATCAAGCAGTGTCAGCATGGTTTTGTGAAAGGAACATCAAGTTTAACCAATTTATTGGAGTTCTTTGAAGAAATTACACGTACTGTGGATAAAGGGGAACCGTTGGATGTAATGTAGTTAGATTTCCAGAAGACACTTGATCACGTGTCACATCAATGGTCATTGCAGAAACTAAATGCGAATGGTGTAGGGGGTAACATATTGACATGGATAGAAAATTGGCTATCCAACAGAAAACAGAGAGTAGGCAAAATGGGTCATTTTCTGTTTGGTAAGATGTAACGAGTCGTGTGCCACAGAGATCAGTGCTGGGGACGTAACTTTTTACAATTTATAAAAATGACTTGGATGAAGGGACTCAAGGTATGGTTGCTAAATTTTCTGATAAAACAAAGACAGATCGGAACGAAAGTTGTGAAGAAGACATAATTGGGCTGCAAAGGGATATCGATTGCTTACGTTAGTGGGCAAAGATGTGGCCAATGGAGTAAAATGAGGGAAAATGTGGAATTGTCCATTTTATAGGAAGAATAAAAAAGAAACGAATTATCTGAATGGTGAGAGATTGCAGAGCTGTACGATGCAGAGGAACTGGGTGTCTTCGTGCATGAATTGTATAAGTTTATTATGCAGGTACAACAGGTAATCAGGAAACTAATCGAATGTTATCATGTATTACAGAAGGAATTGAATACAAAAGTATGGAGGTTATATTTCATTTATACAGGACATTGGTGAGACCACATCTGGAGTTCTGTGTAGCTTACTGGTCTCCTTATTTAAGGAGGATGTAAATGTGTTGAAAGCAGTACAGAGAATGTTTACTAGACTAATACCTGGAATGGGTGGGTTGTCTTTTAAGGAAAGGCTGGACAGGCTAGGCTTATATCAGCTGGAGTTTAGAAGATTAAAAGGTGACTTTATTAAAGCATAAGATTCTGAGTGTAGGGTAGAGTAGGTGAGGGCCACAGAGAGAGAAACAGAGAGAGAGAGAGAGAGAGAGACAGCTCAGCTCATCTGCTGTGGAAAACCTCATCAATGCCTTTGTTACCTCGAGACTTGACTATTCTAACACACTTCTGACAGCTCTCCCACATTCTACAATCTGTAACCTTGTGGTCATCCAAAACTCTGCTGCCATCTTCTAATTTACACCAAATTCTGTTCACCCAACATCACTGCACTCACTGACCGACATTGGCTCTTGGTCGAGTCACACCTCAATTTTATTATTCAAAATCATGTGATCAAATCCCTCCATGTCCTCACCCCTCTGATTATCCCAATCCCCTGCTCATTTCCAATATTCCTGAACTTTATAAAAGTATTTTTCTAATTCCCTTTTTAAAGTGAGTTTATTTCCCTCTGTCTCTCTCCCTGACCACACATTTCATCTCTCCAGCTCCACTGGTGTTGTGGAAGTTTAGATCCATAACCTGATATGAACTGCACTGCTCTTCACATCCAGCACATTGAACAGGACACCCAGGCTGGCCGGGGTGCGAGCGTGGGTGTAACGTGTGTGTGTCTGTAGCGTGAGGAGGGGTCTGAATATGATGTCAATCAGCCATTTCAGCAACTTTGATGTACGTCTTTGAAATTTGGTCGGTGCATGTCCACTGACCACCTGTGTTAGTCTCTCTCAGCTGAACATACATTCAGCAGCACGAGGAACCTCCTCTCGTATTATTTAAAAATACCAGGCATCCAACGTACAGGTGAGGGGCTTTTGACGTACTTCTGCTATTGTAAAGTTAGTGGAGGTGCTGTGGATGGTTTTCTGCAGGTTGTGTTGTGAGCTGTGCAGACATTCAGGGAGGAGAGAGGACTTGGGGACCCAACTCTGGACGAGGTATGGGGACTGTAGTTACAGTGTCTCTGGGTCTGAAACATGACCAACAAATGGAGAAGAGGCTGCAGAGTGATGGATCTCTGTAAAGAAGGAGGAGGAGGGGGCTCTGCACTACCGACCACGGGTTTTCCAACAGCAAAAGGAGCAGTGGTCATAATATCGAACACTGGGGAACACTACTGTATACGCCCATCGAGTCTGAACAGCAACCTTTCACCACTTCTCTCTGTTTACTGTTCCTGAGCCAATGTTATATCCACTCTTTCACTGTCCCTTTAATCCATAGGCTTCAGTTTCCTTAACCTGTCTATTGAATGCCAGTTGATCAAACACCTTTTGAAAGTCCATATATATAACTTCAATCACACCACCCTCATCAACACTCTCCATTGTTTTATCAAAGAAATCCATCAAGTTTACGTCACCACCACCTCTCTCCACTCCTCCACTGTTGTTAAATTATCAGACTGCTTATCCGACATCCAGTACTGGATGAGCAGAAATTTCCCCCAATTAAATATTGGGAAGACTGAAGCCATTGTTTTCACTCCCCACTCCAACTCTGTTCCCTTGCTATTGATTCCATCCCACTCCCTGGTAACAGTCTGAGATTCAGACAGTCTGTTTGCAATCTTGGTGTCACATTTCACCACAAAATGAGCTTTAACCTCATTTTCAGGGTATAATTACAACCGCCTATTTCCTCCTCAGTAACATCGCCTGACGTAACCCCTGTCTCAGCCCATCTGCTGCTAAAACCTCATTCATGCCATCGTCACCTCTCGATGTGACTATTCCAACTCACTCCTGGCTGATCTCCCACATCTACTCTCTGTAAGCGTGAGGTCATCCAAAACTCTGCTGCCCATGTCTTAGCTCACACCAAGTCCCTTTCATCTATCACTGACCGACATAGGCTCCCAGTCAAGCAATGTCTTGATTTTAAAATTCCCATCCTTGTTTTCATATCCATCAATGGTCTCGCCTCTCCCTATCTCTGTAATCTCCTCCAGCTCCAGAACCCATCGAGCCATCTGTGTTTCTCGAATTCTGGCCTCTTTTGCATCCGTTTAGATGTTTACAAAGTTATGGGCGGCATGGACAGAGTGGATACTCAGAATCTTTTTCCCAGGGTGGAAGAGTCAGTTACTTGGGAACATCGGTTTCAGGTGCGAGGGGCAAAGTTTAGAGGGGATGTGCGAGGCAGGTTTTTGACACAGAGGGTGGTGAGTGCCTGGAACTTGCTGCCGGGGGAGGTGGTGGAAGCAGATACGATAGCGACGTTTAAGAGACATCTTGACAAATATATGAATAGGAAGGGAATAGAGCGATATGGGCCCCGGAAGTGCAGAAGGTGTTAGTTTCGGCAGGCATCAAGATCGGCGCAGGCTTGGAGGGCCGAATGGCCTGTTCCTGTGCTATACTGTTCTTTCTTCTTGGTTCTTTGTTATTTTAATCACTGCACCACTGGCGACCGTGCCTTCTGCTGCCGGGGCCCAATCTCTGCAGTATCCTCCCTACACACTTCCGCCTCTCCATCTCGCTTCCCTCCTTTAAGACATTCCTGAAAACTTTCCTCTTTGGCTAAGCTGTTGGTCCTTTGACCTAATATCTCCTGTTGTATGTCAGTTCGTCATTTGCTTCATAATGCTCCTGTGAAGCATCTTGGGATGGTTTAAAGACAATATCTAAATATAGATTGTTGTTGTTGTTGAAGTTCGCCAGACATCATTTGTCTGCAGCATATCCAGGTTGCTAACCACTTACTATCCAATGTTTTTCCAAGCAACAAATATTTTTCTCTTGTGTTGTCACGTCTAAAAAATGTCCCCAGTCGTGACTCTAGTCTGACTGTTCAGTAATTACAGCGTTTATCCCATATCTCCTTTTTTAAGCAGGATGTAACATTTACAATCCTCCAGTCCTCTGTCATCACACCCATATCCAAGGAGGATTGGAAGATTCTGGCCAGTGCCTATGCTATTTCCACCATTCCTTCCCTCAGAAACCCCTATAAATCCCATTCACACATGGTAAGAGTTCCAGTTTATTGTGGTCCAAAAAGTGTTGGATTGAAAGTGGTTAACAGAAACTGTTTGTTCAGTGACTGTAATTAATGTCAGTCTCCATGGAGCCTGATTGTGTCACAGGAGGGTTTCCCTCTTCTATTAATAAGGGACTCCTTTCAATGTGTTATCATACTGTCAGCGGGAGCATCACGCCCGGCACTCACAGGGTTCAGCGGCACAAGAGAGAGGGAGAGGATAGATCAGAATCTGAGAACAATGGGTCAGAGTCTGAGAACAATAGATTGGAATATTACAACAATGAGCAAGAGTTTATCCTCGGAGCTTCACTATCTTTCTACACATTATGATCGGTTCTCATTCGACTTTCGCATCTACCTCGCACTTCGGATTGCTCAATCCATTTATTATCCCATCCTCGCTCTTGTTGGTGTCCCTGGTTAGTTTCTGTTTCCAGGTATTTATTCTGAAAACCATGTTTAACTGTATTACTGTTCCTGTAATTTACTCTCACCGCCTTGCTTCTGTTGTTAACCCCGGTGAATATCTCCAGTAATTACCTTGATTAACCATGTTTAACTGAATTACTGCCACTGTAATTTTCTCTGTCCTCCTTGCTGCTGTTGTTATTTCTGCTGAATCTCTGTCTCCAGAAATCAGCTGTATAAACCACTGCTAACAGTATTTCAGTTCTGGTAATTTACTCTCTCCTCTTTGATGCTGATACTGTCTCTATTTCCAGCTAGGAGATCTGTAAACCCTGTTTACTGAAATACTGTTCTGGAACGTAAATTGTGGGAAGAGAGAAGCCAGTGTCATTGGTCCATTGGTCTCCATCACAAACTCCATCCCCTATCTGTGAACCACATACCCGATCCTGAGGCTGAACCAGACAGTTTACAACCTCTGTGTTCTATTTTTACCTGACCTGAGTTCATCTTCAAATTCTCTCCATCACCAACCCTTCCGACTACCACCTGAGTAATATCACCCGTCTCCACCTCTGCCTCAGCCCATCTGCTGCATCAACCCTCATCTGTGCCTTTGTTAAATCCAAACTTGACTATTCCTAATCTATCCTGGTCACCCTCCCAGTTATAAACCTCCATAAACCACAGCCCATCCAGAACTCTGCTGCCTGTATCCTAAGTCACACCAAATCCCGATCACCCATCACCCCTGTGCTCACTGATCTACATTGGCTCCCGGTCTGGCAGCATCTTAATTTTAATTTTATCATTCTTGTGTTTGAATCCCTCCATGGCCTCACCCTTCCATTAGTCCCATTCCCCAGTCCATTTCCCATATTTCTGCAAATAATATGCATTCAATCTTTTCTCAATTCTCTTTTTAAAGTGTATTTCTTTCTCTCTGTATCTGTCCCTCGCCAAGATTTGCAACTCTACAGAACCAGCGGTGCTGACGACACAGAAGCTGGAACCCATAAAATGATGTTAACCACACACCAGCCACTTCTAGTGTGGTCAGCACAGTGCCCCATGGTGGGCAGTACACTGGTATGGTCAGCACAGTGCCCCATGGTGGGCAGGGCTCTAGCGAGTCGTACTATGTTTGTGATGCTCATGTGAGGATGATTTTGAATGTGACTTTAATGTACAAAGCAGACAGCTTTGATGTACGTCTTTGAAATCTGGTCTCTGCATGTTCACTGACCGCCTGTTTTAGTCAATGTCAGTTGAACATACATTTAGCATCACAATGAATCCCCTCTAATGTTATTTAAATGGACCAGGCATCCAACTTACAGGTGAGGGCTTTTGACTTACTTATGCTATTGTAAAGTTAGTGGAGGTGCTGTGGATGGTTTTCCGGAGGTTGTGTTGTCAGCTGCTGCAGACATTCAGGGAGGACAAAGGATTTGGTGACCCAACACTCGACGGGGTATGGGGACTGTAGTTACGGTGTCTCTGGGTCTGTTACATGACCAACAAATGGAGCAGAGGCTGCAGAGAGGGGAAGTTCTGTAAAGCGGGAGGAGAAGGGGGCTCTGCCCTACCCATCCCGGGTTTTCTAAGAGCACTTTTCCTTTTCCTATCTACACCTAACCCAGGAGTAGTGTGACACTGATTCAATAAGGAGAAGGTCACAGAGCTGTGTCATCTCCTGCAACACGACCTGGAGCCTCACACCAGGGTGAGGACGGAGCTGTCAGTGCCTGTTAAGGTCACAGTTTCTTTGAACTTCTATGTATCTGGATATTTCCAAGCAGGAGCAGGAAACATATCAAACATAGAGCCATAGAGAGTGGTAGATACATTTATGACACAGAGGAAGGCCAGTCGGCCTCTCTGTGCCAGATCTCTGTGGAATAATCCAGTCAGTTCCACTCCCCCGCTCAATCCCCGTATCTCTGCAAGTGCATTTCCTTCTGGTGTCCATCCAGTTTCATTCTGAAATCATTGATTGTCTCGGCTTCCACCAACCTCATGGGCAGTGTGTTCCAGCTCATTACCATCCACTATGTAAAAAAGTTCTTCCTCATATTTCCCTGCATCTCTTACCCAAAACCTTCCATCTGTGTCCCCTAGTCTGTGTTTCATCAGTTAATGGGAACAAATTTTTCCTTGTCTATCTTATCTAAGCCTATCATAATCTTGTCCACCTCTGTCAAATCTCTCTCAATTTCCTTTACTCCAGGGAGAGCAACTCCATCTTCTCCAAACTAACCTTGCAGCTAAACCCCACATCCCTGGAACCATTCTGTTAAATCTCCTTTTCACCCTCACAGGGACCTTCACATCATTCCTAAAGTGTGGTGACCAGAACTGTACACAGTTCTCTAGTTGGGGCCGAACCAAAGCTTTATAAAGTTTCAGCATAACTTCCGTGCTTTTGTATCTTTGTCTCTAATGATGAAGCCCAAGATCTGATATGTTTTGCTAAACACTCTGCTAATATCTCCTTCCGCCTTCAAAGATCAATACATATGGAGCCCCAGGTCCCTCTGTTCCTGCACAATCTTTAGAACGGTGTCATTAAGTCTATATTGCCTTCCTACTCCTTCTGACAAAATGCATCAGCTCACACTCCTCTGTATTAAATTCTACCTGTCAGTTCTCTGTCCATTCTGATAGCCTATCTATATCCTGTTGCAGGCAGTTTGTAACATCTTCACAGTTTACTACACCTCCAAGTATGGGATCATCGGAACATTTTGAAATTCTATTCTGTCTTCCAAGATCAATGTCATTTGTATATAGCTAAAAAATAAAGCTGTGGTCCTAGCACTGACCCTTGGGGAGCATCACTGTCTACCATGCTCCAGTCTGAAAAGCAACCATTAAACACATTTCTCTTTTTTCTGTCCTCTGGACAATTTTTGATCCAATTGGATGCTATTCCATGAGCTTCAGTTTTGCTAACCAAGCTTTTGTTTGGTTCTTCGGCAAATACTTTGATAAAATCCATGTAGCCAACATCCACCACATTCCCTGCATCAACCTTCTCTGAGCAACAAAATAAATTCAATTAGTTCAGTCAAGCGTGATCTGCCATTTAGATATCCGTGCTGACAATCCTTAAATAACTCAAACCTCTCCAAGTGTGTGTTGTCCCTTTTCCCTGATTATTGTTTCTAAAACCTTACTCACGACTGATGTTAAACTAACTGACCAGTAGTTGCGAGGCCTGTGTGTTCCCCACTGATAATTCAGGGAGGTGAGGGTGACCATCTATGTCACCAGTTTCTCCCTCAGCAGGGAGAAGCAGGATGAGATATCCCGTGGCTTTGTCAGGATAGCGGGATTCCTGATGGTGTAGGTGTCTCTGCGGGGCCTCCGTGTCGACGGGGAGGGGTACATGAACTGGAGGAACTCTCACTCCATTAATGTACAGTTGGTGTGTGAGCATGCCCAGTACATCATGTTGGTGTACTATCCTGGCAACAGCCACGATGCATTCATTCTGATGCAGTCAGCCGGTTCCAACACTTTGGCTGCCATGCAGAACCAGAATGTGGCTCCTCGGAGATGAAAGATTCCATTCTCTAGACACAGCCCATGTTTCTACATCCCCAAACCACCTCCCACCGCCAACCAACCTCACACAATTAACATGTGTATAACGTGAGCAATGGAGTCACCAGGAACATGGTGGAACAAATCATTGGTGTGATGAAGCAATGATTCCGATGTCTGAACCGCTCGGGGGGAGTCCTCCAGTACACACTGGAGCAGCTGTCCAATGTCATGGTGTTCTGCTGCACCCTTCATATCATCACCATCATGAGGACACAGGCATTGGCACCAGGAATACGGAGGACACCTCAGGAGGAGGAGGTGGAGGCAGGGAGGATAATTCCTGGATGCCATCGACCCGGACAGGTGCTGGAGACTGTCACCTAAGATTCCAGTTCACATAAGACAACTTCCATTTCCCACCATGGATCCCCCATTCTCCACCATTACACCCATCTGAGACGCCCCATCACAGTGTCCCCTTGGGCACCATCCTGCTATAAAAACCACCAGCAAAAACCTTTTCATTAACTTCTTTATCCAACAACACATTCAATTATTCAAACTAAACTGAACTATTCACCCTTGTGTATTCCCTTAGTGCCTGTCTTGTGGGTTCCCTCGACTTGCCTATTGCTCCTACACAGTGTTTCCCCAGTGACTGCAGCATGGCTGGTGGAAGGCTGCTGACTTTCACTGGGGAGACTGAAGATGGCCTTGCAGGACGTCCTCGAGCAGCTCTGGGCCTCACAGGCTCGTATTTGGATTGCACCACCTCGACATGGGCAGCAGCAGCCTGGGCTGGCTGATGGGTAACAGCAAGGACACTGGTGGAGTGACAGTGAAGGGAAAACAAATGCTATCATCCTGAGAGAGGACAGCAGGTTCATGCTCCACGCAGACACTGTCACTCCCCCGGGGCGACACCTCAGCAATCCTAGTAATCTACTGGATCACAAATTGCTGGACTGCTGTGAGATCCTGCAAACCCCTTTGAACACTGAGATCCACAGCCATGATGACAACAGTCTGAACCTGCATGGCAGCAAGCATGGATCTCATGACCTCAGTCTGAGCTTCCACTGCAGCACTGAGACGTTGGGAGTCTGCCGTCTGTGCTGCAGTGGAAGCTGAGACAATGTTCACCAGACACTGTATCACGGCTGGGTCCGCTAGTGCAGTCATAGAGTTAGTGACCACTTCCACAGGGGAAAGAATGGGGTTCAAGTTCTGTGCAATGTCCTGTGCCACGTTGGAGCCGGACTCCTCCATGTTCCTTGAAAGTGACAACAGACTGTCTGACAGGCCTGTCAATGGACAAAGTATCTCAGTATAGATGTCCATCAGCATTCTCTTGTCTGCTGTTCCAGCAATGTTTACATCTGAGTCCTGTGTATTATAAGTCGTTTGTGACCTCGTCCTCCGGTGAGCTGACACATGAACTATCCTTTCCCCCTGGCCTGGCTGCACCTCACTCGTGCTCGGTGACTCACCACGTGCAGATTCCGACTCTATCCCAGCCTCTAAGATACACACAGTGTAAGTATTTGATCTGGTGACTGTGAGTTTCAGACCAAATGATGGGGCATCACTCTCAGTGTTGTGCTGCTGCTCTCTCTCTGTCTCCTGGAGCTGCTGTGACTGGGAAGCTGGCAGCTTTGGGTTGTCATTAGAAAGTATAAAATCAGAAGAGGAGGGTTGGGGTGAGGGATTGGGGGTGGGATAGAAAGCATGAATTCATGGTCCCGCCATCTGCAGCTTGTACATCATCCCAGACAGCAGGAGGAGGGGGAGGTGGGAGTTAAGAAGAGACATAAGGCAGGTGCATAACATCATGCTGAATGCCGGATGCTACGGGCTCTGTCAAGCCAGTCCCATGATGTGAGGAACCATCTCCTCCCTCAGGCTCAGGGGATAAAGGTCTGCTCGGTCCCCGCCGATTCACTGCTGCTCTCTGTGATTGTCAGCCACCATGTTCTGTAAGAGAGAGGGCAGAATATAAGTGATTGTGTTGCACTGTGTTTGGGTGATGTGCCTACCATAGCTGAATAGCTGGAGATATGTGGAGGCAGTGAGGTGGGTGTGAGGCTGGTATCAGTGGAAGGTGTGTGAGGGTGAGGTGGAGTATGTGAATGTTAGGTGTTAGCCCTGAGTGTTAGGGACTGTTGATGGGTGAGAATTGGGGGTGTGGTACATTGAGCAGTGTGAGAGGTTGGTGGTGTTGGGGGTAGGAGATGTCATGTGGAGATGAATTCACTGACATTGACCACCCGTGTGAGCTCATTAAACTTCTTCTGTCTCTGCTGCCAGGTCCTCAGGGCCAGACCTCTTGCATTGACCTCCCTGGCCACCTGCTCCCATTCCCTTCGGAGGACATTCCTTGAGGGTCTCCAGCCCACTCCACGGAAACATGGCCTCTCTCCTCCTTTCAGACTCCATGACTAAGGCCTCCAACACTACATCCGTGAACAGCAGAGCCCACTCTCTGTCCTAGATTCCATTGACCTTGTCTCCAATTGCAGCGTTCCCAATCAGCAACGGCAGCCTCCTGTGATTCAGTGCAACTTCCCGTTTAGAGGGACAGACTGCCTTGAAGAGCTGAAGCCTGGCTGAAACACGAGCCAGCCTCACACACAGTTAGTCCCCTGTTAAACTTGCAGACAGACAGCAGCGCGGGTCGCTTTGTGGTGTACGTAGAATGCATGGAAATGAGGAGGCAGCAGGATGTTTGTGTGTCACCTGTCTCAACAGGAACGGGGACGGGCAGATCATGACTCCTCTGCTGCAAAAGTGATGCAAACACGATTTTTTCGCACTTCCGATTGACCTTTCCCTCTTTCACGTTTTTTTATCTTTCCCTCAGTCACTTCACTCTTTGTCTCTTGCTCATAGAATTAGAGATTGGTGCAGCACAGAAAAAGGCTATTCGGCCCATTGTGTCAGTACTGTCTCTTTGAAAGAGCTATCGAATTAGCTCCTCTCCCAGCCTCTTTCCCCAGACTCATGTTGCCAATGTGGAAAAACCTTTCCTTCAATCTCAGTCTCTCCCTCTTGCAGCAGTCACACAGCTTCCAGCCTCTTCACACAGCCACAGTCAGCTGAACCTCGTTAACTACTCAGCACCTCCAATTAGGCAGCAGCCAACCCCAGTGCTGTCCCTGTCCTGGGAGTATTTAATGGGGGACAGTGTAGAGTGAGCTTTATTCTGTATCTTAGCCGTGCTGTACCTTTCATCGCAGTGTTTGATGGGCACAGTGTAGAGTGAGCTTTACTCTGCATCTAACCTGTACTGACTCTGCCACAAACATGTGTTCATCTAAAACTCTGCTGCCTGTATCTAAACTCAAAGCAAGTCCCGTTCATCCATCACTCCAGTGCTCGTTGACCTGCATTGGCCCCTGCTCTGGCAACATCTTGATTTTAAAACTCTCATCCTCATGTTCAAACCTAACTCATTCTGAAATGCCCAGTGATGAAACTGTCTCATCAAAATACTAAATGTTATTTTGTTTGTCAGAACCACAGGGACTGCAGTGGTTCAAGATTCACCATTTTCTCATGGCAACCAGGGATGGGGAAGTAATGCTGGCCTTGTCAGTATCACCCATATCCTGAGAACAAATAGACAGGAAATAAAATAGTAATAAAATCAATGAATTTGTAATTGACGGATTGAAACCAGGCGAGGTCTGTGATCAGAGTGAGACGTCATAACCCAATAAACAAATTGTCAACACAATTTATCTCACCAGCTCCTTGTGTTTGTCTTTCTGCTGTTGTCTTCAGCAGAAAACAAGTAACAATTAATCTCGGGATTAAAAACTGCTGAAAGTCAATTGTGCACATGAGATACGAACTCAATGGTTTCTGTTATCAGACAGTCAGAGAATCACACAGCACAGGAGGAGACCATTTAACAAATCGTCCCAGTTCCAGCTGTTTGAAGGAAATTTTCAATTATTCCTCTCCCCTGTTCTTTTCTCCCAGTCCAGTAAATCACCCTGTTAGTATTGATCCAATTCCCTTTTGAACGTTTCTGTTAAATCTGCTTCCACAACCCTTTCAGGAAGTGAATTCCAAATCATAAACACTCGCTGTGTAAAGAAAAGAAAATCTGCTCATCTCTCCTCTGTTTTTTTGTTAATCAACCTGAAACTGTGTTCTCTGGTTACTGACCCTTCATCCAGTCAAACCAGATTATCTTTATTTATTCTAGCAAAACACATCATCATTTTCAGCCCCTCTATTAAATCTCCCTTTTAGCTTCTCTGCTCTAAGGAGAATAATCCCAGATTCTCTCCCCATAACTGAAGTCCCTCATCCCTGTTACCATTCTAGTATAACGCCTAGGTACCATCTCCAAGGCCTTGAAATCTTCATAAAGTGTGGTGTCCAGAATTGGAAACAATATCCCGGCTGAGGCTCAAACAGTCATTTCTAGTCTTAGCGGAATGTTCTTGTGTTTTTTTTTAATTCTTTGCTTCTCGTTATAAAGCTAAGGATCCCGGATGCCTTTTTAAAATCTTCACAACTTGTCCAGCCACCATTGAAGATTTGTGTACATATGCACCCATTCTCTGTGCTCCGGTACCATCTATTAAATGGTGCAGTTTAGTTTCTACTCACTCCCCTTATTCTCCCTCACAAAATAATCACTTCCCCAATTCTATGTGTTAAATTTCAGTCACCATGTGTATTCTCATTTCACCATCTGACTGTCCACGTCCTCCTGCTGAAGCAGCTACTATCCTTCACACAGGTTACTATTTATTTATTTATTTTTTATTTAGAGAAACAGCACTGAAACAGGCCCTTCGGCCCACCGAGTCTGTGCTGACCATCAACTACCCATTTATACTAATCCTACAATAATTCCATATTCCTACCACTTCCCCACCTGTCCCTATATTTCCCTACCACCTACCTATACTAGGAGCAATTTATAATGGCCAATTTATCTATCAACCTGCAAGTCTTTGGCATGTGGGAGGAAACCGGAGCACCCGGAGGAAATCCACGCAGACACAGGGAGAACTTGCAAACTCCACACAAGTAGTACCCAGACTTGAACCCGGGTCGCTGGAGCTGTGAGGCTGCGGTGCTAACCACTGGCTTATGCAAATGTTGAGACTCTGCTCTTCACGCGTAAGTCTTTGTCATGTATCAATTTATCTATAAGTCAAGAAGAGTACTGGTTATAATAATGACCCTTGAAAAATTGCACTGTATACTCCCCCTCCTCCACCAGTCTGAACAATGTCTATTCACTACTTCTCTCTGCTTTCTGTCCCTGAGTCAGTGTCATATCCAGACTATCACTGTCACATTAATCCATGTGTTCCATTTTCATAACAAGTCTATGAAATGTCATTTGATCACAGGCCTTTTGAAAGTCTGTATACATAAGTGTATATACATAATTGCATATGCATGTGCAGGGGTGGAAGATGTTGGTATGGTTCTTAATGAATACGTGTTTCACGTTACAAAAGAGGGGTATGACGCAGATATTGTAGCTAAGGAGGAGGAATATGAATTATTTGATGTGATATACATAGGGAGAGAGGAAGTATTAATGGGATTAGCATCCTTGAAAGTTGATAAGTCACCAGATCCAGATAAAATGCATCATAGGCTGTTAAAAGAAGCAAGAGAGGAAATAGCAGAGGGTCTGACCATCATTTTCCAGTCGTCAGTGGGTACAGGTGTGGTGCCAGAGGATTGGAGTACTGTTAACATTGTACCTCTGTTTATAAAGGGAGCCAGGGTTAGACTGAAAAATTACAGGCCAGTCAGTCTAACCTCAGCAGTGGGCAAATTATTGGAATCGATTCTGCGAGGCAGGTTAAACTGTCTGTTAGAAAGGCACAGGCTAATCAAGGATAGTCAGCATGGATTTGTTAAGGGACGCTCCAGTTTGACCAACTTGATTGAATTTTTTGAAGAAGTAACAAGGAAGATAGATGAGGTAGTGCAGTTCATGTGGTCGACATGGATTTTTTATCAAGGCTTTTGACAAGGTCCCACATGTCAGACTGGTTAAAAAAATAAAATCCCAGGTAATCCAGGGAAATACAGCCAGGTTGATACCAAATTGGCTCAGTGGCAGGAAACAAAGTGTAATTGCTGACGGGTGTTTTATTGACTGGAGGGCTGCTTCCAGTGGCGCTCCACAGGGCTCAGTACTGGGTCCCCTGCTGTTTGTGGTATATATTAACGATTTGGACGTAAATGTAGAAGCATGATCAAGAGGTTTGTCGATGACACACAGATTGGCCATGTAGTAGATAGCGAGGAGGATAGCTGTAGGCTGCAGGAAGATATCGAAGGCAGAAAAGTGCCAAATGGGATTCAACCTGATTAAGTATGAGGCGATGTAATTGAGGAGGTCAAACAAGGCAAAGGAATATACGATAAATGGGAACATGTGAGAAGTGTAGAGGAAGTGAGGGACCTTTGGAGTCAATGCCCACATTTACCTGAAGGTAGCAGGACAGGTCGATAAGGTGGTTAAGAAGGCATATGGAATCAATTCCTTTATTAGCCAAAGTATAGAATATAAGAGCACAGAGGTTATGCTGGAACTGTATAACTCTTTGGGTAGACCACAACCTGAGTACTGTGTGCAGCTCTGGTGACCTCATTACAGAAAGGATGTAATTGCACCAGAGAGGGTACAGAGGAGATTTACGAGGATGTTGCCAGGACTGGAAAAATGCAGCTATGAGGAAATATTGGATAGGCTAGGGTTGTTCTCCTTGGAACAGAGCAGGCTGAGGGGAGATCTGATTGAAATGTACAGCATTTTTAGGGGCCTAGATGGAGTGGAGGTGAATGGTCTATCCACCTTAGCAGAGAGGTCAGCGATGAGGGGGCATAGAGTTAAAATGATTGGTGGAAAGATTAGAGGGGAGTTGAGGAAAACACTTGTTCACCCAGAAATAGGAAATTGGCTCAGGGGCAGGAAACAAAGGGTAATTGTTCAGGGTATTTTAGAAATTGGAGGGATGTTTCCAGTAGCGTTCCACAAGGCTCAGTACTGTGTCCCCTGCATTGGTGTGAGTCTGGAACTCACTCCCTGAAAGGGTAGTTCATGCAGGGACCCTCAACCTATTCAAATGAAGTCTGGATATGCAGCTCAAGTTCTGCAATCTGCAGAGTTATTAAACAAATGCTGTAAGGTGGGATTAGAATAGATGGATCGTTTATCGGCTGGCCTCTTTCTGTGCCTTAACCTTTCTTTGTTTCTATGATTCCATTACACGAAACTCGCTATTCTCATTAACACTCACAGTTATGTCCGCAACAAACTCGATCAAGATTAGCAAATGATTTTCCGTTAATCTATCTCTGCTGCTTGTCATTTATTAACCCATGATTTTACAGGCAACACGTGCTTCGTGCTGGGTTACGGCCTCCAGAAGTTTCCAACCACCAACATTAGACTGACTGCTCAGTAGTTACACGGTTTGTCCAACCTCTCCTTTTGTAAACAAGGTGTAAATTTTCAGCCTTCCAGTCCTCTGTCACCACGCCCATATCCAAGGAGGATTCGAAGATTCTGACCAGTGCTGCTGCTGTTTCCACAATTCTTTCCCTCATTGAACCTCAGATATCCTATCCAGACTGGATAAATGTTCTACTTTATTGTGGTACAAAAAGTGTTGGATTGAAAGGAGTTAACTGAACCTGTTTGTTCAGTGACTGTAATTAATGTCAGTCTCCATGGACCATAATTGTGTCACTGGAGGGTTTCCATCTTCTATTAATAAGGGTCTCCTTTCAATGCATTATCCCATATTGTCAGCGGGAACATCACCAGCGGAATTAACAGGGATCAGCAGCTCCAGAGAGAGAGGGAGAGGATAGATCAGAATCTGAGAACAATAGACTGGAATGTTACAGCAATGGGTCAGAAACTGAGAACAATAGATTGGAATGTTACAACAATGGGTCAGAATCTGAGGATAATAGATTGGAATGTTACAACAAAGGACAGCAGGAGTTTCTCCCATTGGTTTTACTGGCTCACTGCAGATTATGGTTGGATAACATTTGAATGGCGTATCCTTTATGCTCTGAAGGTCATTCAATCGATTTATTATCCCATCCTCGCTATTATTGGTGTCCCTGGTAAGACTCTGTATCCAACTATTAGTTTTATAAACCATATTTCACGGATGTGGAGTTCTTGTCATTTAAATCGTGTCTTCAGTTTCTGTCACAAACTCTATTCCCTATTCACATTCTACATTCCCTCACTGGCAATTATCTAAGGCTGAACCAGGGAGTTTATAACCTCTGCTATCTATTTCATGCTGATCTGAGTTCATTCCCATATTCTCTCCATCCGCAACCCTGCCTATTGTTTCGGCCAGGTGAGGAGGGGTCACAGTCGCTTCTCTTGTCCTTCCTCTTATTTGACTGCAACAGGGTTTGTCCTTTTTAGAGAGTGGATGTGCTAACCATCTCAGTGAGTATTTTACCGTTTCCCTTTGATGTGATGGTGAAGGAACCTATCGGACAGGTTCTCTTGAGTTTAAACACGGAAGCCGTGAGTTTATTATGCTTAACAATCTAAACCCGATCGAAATAAAATCATAAAAAGTACACCACACACTTACACACACACTCACGAGAATCACACACAACGATATTACAGAGTGAGAAGTACATTTGTGGTTGGATTGGAGTCCTAAATTAATTTTGGAAAAAAAATACTCATTCTGTGATGTTGGTAGATTCGGTGGTCTTCTGGCTCAATTTGTATTCTTGAAGTATTTGGCTGGTCAAAATGCCCTTTGTTGCTGGCCCACGTGGATCAGTGTTTTCTTGGTGGCAGACTTGTGGGTGGCTTTCTTCCCCTGGTGTCTCTGTCTGTAGTAATCTGTAGGCTTGGAGGGTGTTGTTATCTTGACAGAGAGACGGAGAGAGATAGGCGGGATACAGTCCTTCTGCTTGTACACAGTTTGAATCACTGACTTGTCTGTCTTTGTCCAGGGGAAACTCCCAGCTTTCACAGAGATGGACAGAAGGCCGCATGCCTGATTCACTGTGTTCTCTGGTCACTTATAATGTGATTCAAGGTTAGGAACTTCTATCTCCCCAGGACTCAGGATACCAGTATTTACACTTGGAGGAGTTTGTTCTTTTAAAGTCAATGTGTCAGGGAGGTCTTGTATGCCGTGTTAATGAATGCAATCTACGGTAATTCGATAACGAGAGCAAGCCAACGTTTTCGCTCCATGCTCATCAGACATGTATCTCCTGTTGGAGATCTTGGAATGTGAAAAGGTGTTTCAGATACCAATTGTGGTGGCAATCTTGGCTCCCAGATTTTTCAAGGCTAACTGTAGGATTTTTTCCATTAAAGTTTACTGTAAGTTTCCAACCGATGAATTAAAATTCCTCATTTGACTTATTGTGTTATCTTGACACCGCTGCAGCACACGGAAAGAAATGTGATAACAGGAACATTTCATTACAGAATTGTGGGAAGAAATAGAGGGAAACACACATTCAATCTCAATAATAACTTCTCAAATTGACACATTAATCTTAGAATTACTGCAGCTGACATTGTCTGTTACAGTTGTGCTGACTTAATTGCGTTGGAGTTTTGTCTGGGATGGTTACGTGTCGGGTTCCACCCTGGACAATTCATCAGCGATTACATTGGTTTTTTTTCTCTCTTGCAATGAAGCTTGAACCAATCAGGTTCCTGCACATTGATAACCTTTCTCCCGAAACCGACAGTGTGTAATGCATTGTTTATTTTAGCCCCTGTGAGGTGTTTGAGGTTTCATCTGGGCCTTTGTTCTTGCTGAGTTCTGCTTTGAAATTGTTGTGTTTGATGAGCTTTGGGTTTGGGACCTGATCATTGGGTTCTTCAATGGGTAGATCCACACTGACCTCACTTTTAGCTTTCTGGTGAGGTACACAAGTGCTGTTCACTTTAGGGTATTTTCCCTTCCCTTTTCTCATTACTATGGGGAGAATTCTTTTTCTGATCTTCCCTATGTCCTCTGGGACATTAGTGCTCACAAGTGTCTGTCCGGCTTTCACTGCACTCTCCTATAGCACTTCCACTAGGTCAGCCATCTCCCTCACCATTGTCTTACCTTTTTGGAAACCATTCTTTGTCCTTGCACGTTTCTGCAAATGCTGTTGGCAGCCTTTTTAGGGTACCTGTTTGGACTGCATTTAAGGAGGAGAGCGTGTGGTCTAATTTCTCTAACATTTCAGGGTTGGCTAATTGGAGAGTAGGGGGTTTAGTTGGGAATCCTCCTGACCCTCCTCTAACGTGTCCTCACTGTCCTTTTCAATCCTTCCCTCCTGACTGTCTGACAGATCTGTACTTGTCTGTCCCCTCCAACGCCTTCACTTTTTTTCCTTTGGTCTGCTGTATCAATTAAATAACTTACCTGACTATTCCGTTTGCCACTCGACATGGACCACTGAACTGGGCTTTAAGGGGTTCACTCTGCATTGGGAGGAATAACAATACATGGTCTCTGTCCTGAAATGTTCCAGCCGTGGCATTTTTGCCTTCTTACATTTTCATAGCTATCTGGGAGGTTTTTAGGTGTTCCTGTGCCATTACAGAGGCTCTCGTGAACTATTCCCAGAGCATGGAAATGTTGTCTAACATGGAAGACTCATCCCTGTGTCCCAAAAACTTCTCCGTGATTAGTTAAAGAGGATATCTCATCTCGTGTCTATAAACTAATTCAAAGAGACTAAAGCCAGTGGAATCACTGGATAAGTCCCTGGTAACCAACAGGAGAAATCCCAGCCCTTTGTCAAAGTCATAGGGTTACTCATAGCAGTATGAGCTGATCATTGCCTTTAGGGTCTGGTGGTACCGCTCCAAAGCCCGTTGTGACTGCGGGTGCTAGGCTCAGGAGTTTTGCTGGGTTATGTTCAGATTACCCATGACATTTTCAAAAATACTGTACATTAAATGTGTGCCCAGGTCCATCTGGATCTCAGCAGGCAACCCATATCGTGTCAAGAATTGGTTCAGCCCCTCCACCACTACATTGGCTGAGATAGCTCCTCAGTGAATGGCCTCTGGGTATTGTTCCACTACGTCCATAATGGTGAGAAGATACTGGTAGACCCCACTTTGTTTTCAGCAGGTGTCCCACACAATCCACCAGCACTCTGCTGAAGGGTTCCCCAAAAACTGTATGGGAATTAGGGATGCAGGTTTTACTGCCGGTTGTGGCTTCCGCACAACCTGGCACATGTGACCAGTTTTACAGAGCTCACCCACATCTTCGTGGAACAAATAACAGTACAGCACAGGAACAGGCCATTCGGCCCTCCAAGCCTGCGCCGATCTTGATGCCTGCCTAAACTAAAATCTTCTGCACTTCCGGGGACCGTATCCCTCTATTCCCATCCTATTCATGTATTTGTCAAGATGCCTCTCAAACGTCGCTATCGTACCTGCTTCCACCACCTCCACCGGCAGCAAATTCCAGGCACTCACCATCCTCTGTGTAAAGAACTTGCCTCGCACATCCCCTCTAAACTTTGCCCCTCTCACCGCAAACCTACTTTTCCTAGTAACTGACTCTCCCACCCTGGGAAAAAGCTTCTAACCATCCACTCTGTCCATGCCACTCATAACTTTGTAAACCTCCATCATGTCGCCCCTCCACCGCCGTCGTTCCAGTGAAAACAATCCGAGTTTATCCAACCTCTCCTCATAGCTAATGCTCTCCAGACCAGGCAACATCCTGGTATACCTCTTCTGTACCCTCTCCAAAGCCTCCACGTCCTTCTTGTAGTGTGGCGACCAGAATTGCACACAAAATTCTAAGTGTGGCCTAACTAAGGTTCTGTACAGCTGCAGCATGACTTGCCAATTTTTATACTCTATGCCCGGACCGATGAAGGCAGGCATGCTGTATGCCTTCTTGACTACCTTATCCACCTGCGTTGCCATTTTCAGCGACCTGTGGACCTGTACGCCCAGATCTCTCTGCCTGTCAATACTCCTAAGGGTTCTGCCATTGACTGTATACGTCCCACTGCATTAGACCTTCCAAAATGCATTACCTCATATTTGTCCGGATTAAACTCCATCAGCCATTTCTCCGCCCAAGTATCCAACCGATCTATATCCTGCTGTATCCTTTGACAATCCTCATCACTATCCACAACTCCACCAATATTTGTGTTGTCCACAAACTTACTAATCAGATCAGCACCATTTTCCTCCAAATCATTTATAGACACTACAAACAGCAAAGGTCACAGAACTGCAGAACACCACAAGTCACAGCGCACCATTCAGATAAACACCCTTCCACTGCTACCCTCTGTCTTCTATGCCCGAGCCAGTTCTGTATCCATCTTGCCAGCTCACCTCTGATCCCGTGTGACTTCACCTTTTGTATCAGTCTGCCATGAGGGACCTTGTCAAAGGCTTTACTGAAGTCCATGTAGAGAACATCCACTGTCATTCCTTCATCAATCATCTTCGTTACTTCCTCAAAAAACTCAATCAAGTTAGTGAGACACGACCTCCCCTTCACAAAACCATGCTGCCTCTCGCTAACAGTTCGTTGGTTTCTAAATGGGAGTAACTCCTGTCCCGAAGAATGCTCTCTAATAATTTCCCTACCACTGACATAAGGCTCACCGGCCTATAATTTCCTGGATTATCCTTAGTAACCTTCTTAAACAAAGGAACAACATTGGCTATTCTCCAGACCTCTGGGACCTCACCTGTAGCCAATGAGGATGCAAAGATTTCAATCAAGGACCCAGCAATTTCTTCCCTTGCCTCCCTCAGTATTCTGTGTTAGATCCCATCAGGCCCTGGGGACTTATCTACCTTAATGCTTTGCAAGACGCCCAACGCCTCCTTTTTGATAACGACATGACCGAGACTATCTCCACTCCCTTCCATTGGCTTGTCATCCACCAAGTCCTTCTCTTTGGTGAATTGTGAGTTGTGGCCAGTCAAAATGCTCTCTTATGCGGTCTTCGATTTTTCGTACACCGAGATGTCCAGTCAGTGGATGTTCGTGGGACATTCTTAATATTTCTGTAAGGGTCCCCAGCGGCACCACTAGGCGGTGATCCACTGTCCAGTCTTCATCCGCAGGTCTGTGAGCAGGTCTCCACTGCCACATCAGCTCCTCATTCTTTAAATAGTAGCACTCTGCAACTCCCTCTGCTTCACATTTGGTTTGGACAGTCTGTGCTATTTTTTTAACACAGAGACTCAACTAAGGAGGATCTGTTTAACACATACTTTGGGTCCTCTAACTTCCCAAAGAAGGTTTCAGACAACCAGACAGTAGGGTCATCCGTCTGCTGTGTAAATTCAGGAGATTGTTTGGCCATGGGCCGAATCACCACACAATCAGGGAGAATGCCTGGGATCTTCTTCTGTAAATGGTCTGTCTCTCTGACCTCTTTTGGTGTCTCAAGAACTACTGGGAAAGCTGCCACCTTTTCCCTTGTCAGATCATTACCCAGGAGCAGGTCGACCCATACACCAGTAATCTGGGTACAATTCCCATGGTTACCGGTCCTGAAACTGGGTCACACACCAAGTGCAGCTGATATAAAGATATGGACATATACTGTCTTCCGATAGCATTCACTAACACTCCAGCATTCACTGTACTCTCTGGAGGAAAGGTGATGCCTTTTCCCAGGTGAAGGGATTGGGTGGCCCCTGTATCCCTCAGTATGACGATGGGCTTGCTTGCCCCACTCGAGGGGTATGGGGTCACTTTTTCTTGGAATACAAATTCCTGGTAACTCTGGGATTTTGTTACGTTTTCCACACGCTCGGCGGTAGGTTTACTGGGTCTGACTGCGACAGTTAAAAGCACGGCCTGATCTGCTGTGTTTTCCATCATGGCCCGTTTTCCTGCACTGCTCTGGTGGACCCTGATTAATCCTACAGGTTTTCCCCGTCACGTCCATTAGTCATCTCGATGGTGATCTGCCTTATTCCAGTGAAAACATACAGATCTTCAGCCATTACTCCTGCTCTCAGTACCGTCCTATTTGGCCTGAGGATGGACCCTTGTCTGTCCCGCTTTTCGTTCTTGCCCATGGCTGCTCGGACTCCGATCACCCTTCCACCTTTTATTCTCGGATCTTTGGGGTGACTAGGAACGGAGTTCCCTCTGGGGTTAAGGCTTTGCGTACAAGCGAAAATTCATCAGCCAGAATATCTGTGAACCTTCTGGCCCTCTATGTGGGGTTTAATGCGAGGGGGCGAGTTTGTGAACTCCTCGAGGAGGATCACCGCTCTGAGGGTTTCATATGTGGGCTCTATCTTGAGCACTCATATCACTGGCCAAGAACAAACACAAAATGGACTGTAAAATCCTCTATAGGTACGGAAAAAGGAAAAGTTTAGCTAAGACAAATGTGGGTCCATTACAGGCAGTGTCAGGAGAATTTATAATGGGGAATTGAGAAATGGCAGAGAAGCTAAATGATTATTTTGTGTCTGCCTGAGGAAGATACAAGAAATCTCCCAGAGTTAGAGATCTAAGGGACTAGGGGGATTGAGGAAGTGAATGAAATTAGTAAGAGTAAGAAGGTTGTCTTGGAGAAGTTAATGGAGCTGAAGGTTGACAAGTCCCCAGGACCTGATATTTTACATCCCAGAGTGTTGAAAGAGGAAGCTTTGGAAATAGTGGATACATTGGTGAATATCTTTCAATATTCTGTAGATTCTGGAACTGTTCCTGTAGATTAGAAGATAGAAAATGTCTCCCCAGTATTTAAGAATGGAGGGAGAGAGAAAACAGGGCACTACAGACATGTTAGCCTTACATCAGTCGCTGGGAACAAGCTATACTCTATTCGAAAGAATGTGATAAATGGATCTGATTGGGCAGAGTCAACATGGATAAATGGGAAACAATGTTTGACGAACCTGTTGCAGTTATTTGAGGATGTTGCGCACAGATTTGATAAAGGGTAGTCGGTGGACGTGGTATACTTGGATTTTCAGAAGGCTTTTGATAAAGTCCCCGACAGGAGGTTGTTTAGTAAAATTGAAGCACAAGGAATAGTAGATAATGTACTGGCATGGATTAAGGATTAGTTAACAGGCAGAATTGCCGACCACGCTCTGGAAGTGGTTCAAGAGTTCACCTACCTAGGCTCAACTATCACCAGTAACCTGTCTCTAGATGCAGAAATCAACAAGCGCATGGGAAAGGCTTCCACTGCTGTGTCCAAACTGGCCAAGAGAGTGTGGGAAAATGGCGCACTGACACGGAGCATAAAAGTCCCAGTGTATCAGGCCTGTGTCCTCAGTACCTTGCTCGATGGCAGCAAGGCCCGGACAACGTATGTCAGCCAAGAGCGACGTCTCAATTCAGTCCATCTTCGCTGCCTCCGGAGAATACTTGGCATCAGGTGGCAGGACCGTATCTCCAACACAGAAGTCCTTGAAGCGGCCAACATCCCCAGCTTGTACACACGACTGAGTCAGCGGCGCTTGAGATGGCTTGGCCATGTGAGCCGCATGGAAGATGGCAGGATCCCCAAAGACACATTGTACAGCGAGCTCGCCACTGGTATCAGACCCATCGGCCGTCCATGTCTCCGCTTTAAAGACGTCTGCAAACGCGACATGAAATCCTGTGACATTGATCACAAGTCGTGGGAGTCAGTTGCCAGCGTTCGCCAGAGCTGGCGGGCAGCCATAAAGACGGGGCTAAAATGTGACGAGTCGAAGAGACTTAGTAGTTGGCAGGAAAAAGACAGAAGCGCAAGGGGAGAGTCAACTGAGCAACAGCCCCGACAAACAAATTTCTCTGCAGCACCTGTGGAAGAGCCTGTCACTCTAGAATTGGCCTTTATAGCCACTCCAGGCGCTGCTTCACAAACCACTGACCACCTCCAGGCGCGTATCCATTGTCTCTCGAGATAAGGAGGCCCAAAGAAGAAGAACAGGCAGAAAGCAGAGAGTAGGAATAAATGAGTCATTCTTGCCTTGGCAGGCTGTGACTAGTGGGGTACTGCAGGGATCAATGCTTGTGACCCGGCTCTTCACAATATGTATCAATGACTTTGGATGTGGGGACCAATGTAATATTTCCAGGTTTTCAGATGCCAGTAAACTAGATGGGAATGAGTGTTGCGAGGAAGATGCAAGACGGCTTCAAGGGATTTGGACAGCCGTAGTGAGTGGGCAAGAACATGGCAGTTGAAATATAATGTGGAAAGATGTGAGGTTATCCACTTCGGTAGCAGAAACAGATGTGCAGAGTATTTCTTAAACGGTAAGACATTAGAAAGTGTAGTTGTATGAATGGACCTGGATGTCCTCGTCAATAAGTCACTGAAAACAAACATGCAGGTGCAGAAAGCAAGTAGGAAGACTAATGGTATGTTAGCCTTTATTGAAGTGGATTTGAGTGCAGTAGTAGTGACGTTTTGCTGCAATTGTATGGAAACTTGGTTAGACTGCCACTGGAGTAATGTGTTCAGTTTTGGTCCCCTCACCTGAGGAAGGATGTTATGATCATCGAGGGAGTGCAATGACGGTTCATCAGACTTGCTCCCGAGATGGCGGGACCGTCCCATGAAGAGAGATTGGGGAAACTGGGCCTGTATTCTCTAGAGTTTCGAAGAATAAGAGGTGATCTGATTGAAACCTACAAAATACTGAAAGTGATAGACAGGGTAGATGCAGCTAACATGTTTCCCCTGGTTGGGGAATCTAGAACCAGGGGAAACAATTTCGAAATAAGTGGAAATCCACTGAAGACAGAGATGAGGAGACATGCCTTTTCTCAGAGGGTTGTGAATCTTGGGAATTCTCTACCCCAGAGGGCTGTGGAAGCTCAGTCATTGAGTATGTTTAAAGCAGAGATTAACAGATTTCTAAATGGAGTCATAGAGTCGTACAGCATAGAAACAGGCCATTCGGCCCTCCGCGTCCGGGCTGACTATAATGCCGATCTATACTAATCCCAACTGCTTGCATTAATTCCATATCCCTCGATGCCTTGTTCATTCAAGTACCTGTCCAGATGCCTCTTGAATGTGACTACTGTTCCTGCCTCCACCACATCCTCAGGCAGATCATTGCAAATACCCACTATTCTTTGTGTGAAACATTTACCCCTTTGATCCCTTTAGACCTCCTCCCTCTCAACTTAAATCTACGCACTCTAGTTTTAGTCACCCCTACCATGGGAAACAGACTCTGGCTATCTCCCCTATCTATGCCTCTCTTAATTTTATATACCTCTATCATGTCTCCTCTCAGCCTCCTTCGCTGCAGGGAAATCAGCCCCAGCCTATCCAGTCTCTCTTTCTAACTCAAGCCCTTCAAACCAGGCAACATCCTTGTGAATCTTTTCTGCACCCTCTCTCGCTTAATCACATCTTTTGTGTAGTGCGACGACCAGAACTGCCCACAATACTCCAAATGCGGCCTAAACAATGTTATGTACAAATGTAACATGATGTCCCAATTGGTGTACTCAGTGCCTCGGCCTAAATACCAGTGACATAACGGGAAATGGGGATAGTGTGGGAAAAAGGCATTGAAGGGGATGATCAGCTATTATCATATTGAATGATGGAACAGGCTCGATGTCCTACTGCTGCTCCTATGTTCCAATGTTCCGAAATTGCTTAACACTTTCAAACGCCAGGTAGGTTTGGTCAAGCTGCTTTCCAAAGATTCTGAATTTCTGCTGGTCCAGCTCCAGTACTATCTCATATGGGCCCAGGATAGCATTTTCAGTCCTCTCATAATCTGATGAACTTTCATCTTTCCTGTCATTTTGTTTTGTAAAACCAGTGTCCAGTTCTCTGACGGTCATTGCAGTTGCTTTGAAAATGTTTTGAAAGGAAAGAAAAGTGCTGCCACATCCTCCTCATTGAACTTTAGAATGAACTGGGAGAACTTTAAGAGATCAGCACATGGTCCTGAGCTAGGGGCAGCTCCCTCACTAGCTGTGCCTTCACTGGGTGTACTGAGTCTTCATCTAGATGTTTGAGCTGCCATAAGTCCCTTTCCTCCTTCTCCTTCTGGAACACTCTTACGTTTTCCTTTTCTTGACACTCATTCTGCTCTTTCTCGCTCTCTCTGGAATTCTAATTCAAGTCTCTTCTGTTCTAGTTTTACCTTAGCTAACATTACTCTATCTGTTCGTGATTCTAACCCTGTTTGAGCCTTCAGCTTCAAGTGAGAAATGGTTGGTCTCAAGTCTTACGATTATGCATTCCCTAGCTTTTGGACGGAGTGTAATCCCTAACCTTCCGGCTACATTACTCAACTTTTCAGCAGACAGGGCGTTTAACCTATACCAAGTTACTTCAATCTGTATGTAACTCCTTTATTGGCAATATTACTCCTTTATTCAAAAAGGGAGGGAGACAGAAAACAGGAAACTACAGGCCAGTTAGCTACACATTTGTCTTGGGGAAAAATTTAGAAGATATTATTAGGCATGGTATAGCCGGCACTCAGACCAAATCGAGGTAATCAGGCAGAATCAACATGGATTTATGAAAGTTAAATCATGTTTAATCAGTTTGTTGGATTTCTTTGAAGGAGTTACATGTGCTGTGGATGAAGGGGAACCGGTGGATGTACTGGACTTAGATTTCCAAAAGCCATTTGATAAGATGCCACATCAAAGTTTATCGCAGAAAATAAAAGCTCATGGTGTCGGGGGGAAAATATTGGTATGGAAAGAAGCTAACAGGTAAACCGAGTGTCAGCATAAATGGGTCATTTTCTGGTTGGCAAGATGAAACGAGTGGTGTACCACAGGGATCTTCAACTTTTTACAATTTATATAAATTAATTGGATGAAGGGACCGAATTGCTATATTTTCCCATGACACAAAGATATGTAGGAAACTAAGTTGTGAACAGGACATAGGGGACTGCAAAGGAATATAGATAGGTTAAGTGAGTGGGCAAAGACCTGGAAAATGGAGTATACTGCAGGAAAGTGTGAAATTGCCCATTTTGGCAGGAACAATAAAAAGGAAGCCTGTTATCTAAATGGTGAGAGATTGCAGTGCTCTGAGATGCAGAGGGATCTGGGTGTCCAAGTACATGAATCACAAAAGGCGAGTATGTAGGTACAGCACGTAATTGGAAAACTAATAGAATGTTATTGTTTACTGCAAGAGAAATTGAATACCAAAGTATGGAGGTCATGCTTCAGTTTCACAGGGCATTGGTGAGACCACATCTGGAGTCATGTGTACAGTATTGGTCTCCTTGTTAATGGAAAAATGTAAATGTATTGGGGGCAGTACAGAGAAGGCTATTTAGACTGATACCTGGAATCGGCGGGCCGTCTTATGTGGGAATATTGGACAGGCTGGGCTTGTATCCGCTGGACTTTAGAAGAGTAAGAAGCGACTTGATTGAAACATATAGGATTCTGAGGCGTCTTGACGGGGTGGATGTGGAAAGGATGTTTCCCATTGTGGGAGAATCTAGAATTAGGGGTCCCTATTTAAAAATAAGGGGGTCACCCATTTAACACACAGATGAGGAGATTTTTTTCCTGTGAGGGTCGTGTGTTTTTGGAAATCTCTTCCTCAAAAGGCGCTGGAAGCAGAGTCTTTGAATATTTGTAAGGCAGAGGTAGATAGATTATTGATAAGCAAGGGGGTGAAAGGTTATCGGGGGCAGGTGGAAATGTGAAGTCGAGTTTACAATCAGATTAGTCATGACCTTATTGAATGGCAGTGCAGGCTTGAGGGGCCGAGTGGCCTACTCGTGATCCTAATTCATCTGTTCATATTTTCATGAGCTGTGGCTCAGGATGGTACTGTCTCCGAATGTGAACTTTTTAGTGCTGTGGCAGCGAAAGCCACAATAAAACCTACATTGAAATCTTCATTTTTTTTCTGGGAATCAATTGTTTTTCCCACTTCTAATTTCTCGTTTGTCATTGGGTGACAGTCAATTTCTGTTACAGCCATGTGAGGAGGGCTCCCAGATCCCCTCTTGTCCGATCTATCATTTGACCACAATAGGGTTTATTTTTTTTTCGCATTGGACGTGCTGACCACCTCATTGAGTATTTTACCTTATACCTTTATTGTGCTCGTGTAAGAACCAGTCAGACAGGTTTTCTTGAGATTAAACAAGAGGTGAATTTATTATACTTAACAATCTAAACTGGATCTGAATAAAATAATAAACATGTACGCTACTCATTCACGCACACACTCACACGAGAATCACACACAAATAAAGTAGACTGATAAATACATTGGTGTTGGATGAGAGTCCATGATAAATAAAAAATTATATACAGTCTTTGAGGTTGGATAATTCTGTGGTCTGCGCCTTTGTCACCCTTACTTATAAGTTTCATGTCATCTGCAGGAGTTGAAATTGTTTATTTTTACATTTACGTCGATATCATGCATCTATCTATATGTCAGGAACAGCAATGATTCTAATACTGACCCCTGAGAAACATCACTGTATATTCTCCTCCCCCAATATAAACAATGTCTGTTCACCACTTCTCTCTGCTTTCTGTCCCTGAGTCAATGTCATATCCACACTATCACTGTCACATTAATCCATGTCTTCCATTTTTCATAACAAGTCTATGAAATGTCATTTGATGACAGGCCTTTTGAAAGTTCATATACATAACACGAAACAAGCTGCCCTCATCAACACTCACAGTTATGTCATCAACTAACTTGATCAAGATTATCAGACATGATTGATTATCAAGCTATCCATCCTGTTTGTCATTTATTATCAGATGTTTTTCCAAGAAAGATATATTTTTGAGCTGGGTTATGGCCTCTAGAAATTTTCAATCGCCGACATTAGACTGATTGGTCAGAAGTTACAGGGTTTATCCAATCTCATTTTTTTTAAACAGGGTGTATCATTTACAGTCCTCCACTCCCCTGTCACTACTCCCATAGCCAAGGAGGAGTGAAAGCTTCTGGCCAGAGACGCTGCCACTCCTTCCCTTAACAACCCTCATACATAACATCCAGTCTGGCTAAATGTTCTACTTTATTTTGGAACACTAAATGTTGGTTTGACAGGGGTTAACTGAATCTGTTTGTTCAGTGTGTGTAATTAATGTCAGTCTCCATGCACCCTAATTGAGTCATTGGAGAGTTTTCCACTTCCATTAATAAGGGATTTCTTTCAATGTGTTATTCCAAGCCGGGTGCATCACCTCCAGACTAACAGCAGCTCCAGAGAGTGGGAAAGGATTGATCAGAATCTGAGAACAATAGATTGGAATTTTACAAAAATGGGCAGCAAGAGTTTATCCTATTGGTTTGGCGAAGTTACTGCAGATTATTATTGGAGAACATTAGAAATACGAATCTATTATGCACTAAAGATGATTCAAACGATTTACTATCCCTTCCTCGCTATTATTGGTGTCCCTGGTAAGTCTCTGGATCCAACTATTATATCTATAAACCATATGTCACTGACATTTGTTCTTGTCATGTAAATCCTGGGAATACTGAAGCCTCTGTCTTCAGTCTCTCTCACAAAGTCTGCTCCCTATCCACTGTCTATATCGACCTCACGAGCCAATGTCTGAGGCTGAACCAGACAGTTTACAACCTCGATGTTCTGTTTATACCTGAGCTGAGTTCATCGCCATGTTCTCTCCATCACTTAACCTGCCTAATACCACTTCTGTAATATCACCCATGTCCACCTCTGTCTCAAAACATCTCCTGCATAAGCCCTCATCCGTGTTTTTGTTAAATCCACACTTGACTATTCCAATTCTATCCTCGTCACCCTCCCATTTATAAACCTCCATAAACCACAGACCATCCAGAAATCTGCTGCCTGTCAACTAATATACACCAAATCCCGATCACCCATCACCCCAAATCCTGATCACCCATCACCCCTGTGCTCACTGATCTACATTGGCTCCTGGTCTGGCAGCACCTTAATTTAAATATTCTCATTCTTGTGTTTTAATCCCTCCATGGCCTCACCCCTCCAATTAGTCCCATTTCCCTGTCCATATCCCATATTCATGAAAATCTGATGCTTTCAACTCTTTTCCCAATTCCCCATTGAAAGTGCGTTGCTTTTTCTCTCTATCTCCCCCGGCTGTGAATTTCATGCTGGTGCCAATGTTACAGAAACCTTGATCCATAAAATGATGCTATCTGCACAGCCGGCCACTTCTAGTGCAGCCAACACAGTGCCCCATGCTGGGCAGGGTACTTCCCCGGGTGTTCTATGTATGTGCTGTTAGTGTAAGGAGGGTTCAAGGTGACGTCAGTGCACCAGCCCAAAAGTGTTGATGTCTGTCCTTGAAACTTGGTCTGTGGATGTTAACTGACAACCTATGTTAGTCACTTGTTATTTCAAAGGACCAGGCATCGAACTTACAGGTGAGGGGCTTTTGACTTGCTAATGCCATTGTAAAGTTAGTGGAGGTGCTTTGGATGTTTTTCTGGACGTTGTGTCGTGAGCTGCTGCAGACATTCAGGCAGGCCAGAGGACTTTGTTACCCAATTCTGGACGAGATTTGGAGACTGTAGTTACAGTGTATCTGGGTCTGTAACATGACCAACTAATGGAGCAGAGGCTGCAGAGAGGGGAATCTATGTCAAGAGGCAAGAAGAGGGGGCTCTGCCCTACCCACCAGAGAAGCTTGATCCTGCATGGCAGCAAGCATGGATCACATGACCTCAGTCTGAGCTTCCATTGCAGCACTGAGACGTTGGGTGTCTGCCGTCTGTGCTGCAGTGGAAGCTGAGACAATGGTCACCAGATACTGTATCATGGATGGGTCTGCTAGTGATGTCATGTAGTTAGTGACCACTTCCACAGGGGAAAGAATGGGCTTCAATATCTGTGCAATGTCCTGTGCCATCTTGGAGCCGGACTCCTCCATGTTCCTTGACAGTGATAACAGACTGTCTGACAGGCCTGTCAATGGACAAAGTCTCTCAGTGTACATGACCATCAGCATTCTCCTGTATGCAGTTCCAGCAATGTTCATATCTAAGTCCTGTGTATTATAACTCGTTTGTGACCTCGCCCTCTGGTGAGCTGACACATGAACTATTCTTTCCCCCTGGCCTGGCTGCAGCTCACTCGTGCTCGGTGACTCACCACGTGTAGATTCCGACTCTGTACCAGCCTCTAAAGCACACACAGTGTAAGTATTTGAACTGTTGGCTGTGAGTATTAGACCAAGTGATGGTGCTTCGCCATCAGTGCTGTGCTGCTGCTCTCTCTCTGTCTCCTGGAGCTGCTGTGACTGGGAAGCTGGTAGTTTTGGGTTATCATTGGAAAGTATAAAATTCGAAGGGGAAAGTTGGGGTGTTGGATTGGGGGTGGGATGGAAAGCAGGAGGTCAATGGTCCCACCATCTGAAGCTTGTACATCATCCCAGACAGCAGGATGAAGGGGAGGTGGGAGTTAACAAGGGACATAAGGCAGGAACATAGCATCATCCTGAATACTGTCGGTGATGCCGGATGTTACGGGCTCTGTCACAGCCGGTCCCATGATGTGAAGAATCATCTCCTCCCTCAGGCTCAGGGGATGAAGGTATGCCTGGCCCTCGCCGGAACACTGTTGTTCCCTGTGATTATGGGCCGCCTTGTCCTGTAAGAGAGAGAGCAGAATGGCAGTGATTGTGTTTCACTGTGTTTGGGTGGTTTGCCTACCATAGCTGAATAGTTGGAGGTATGTGGAGGCATTGAGAGGTGGGTGTGAGGCTGGCATCAGTGGAAGGTGCGTGAGGGTGAGGTGGAGTAAGTGAATGTTAGGTTTGAATCCTGAGTGTTAGGGATTGCTGATGGGTGAGTGATGGGGGTGTTTAAGACCATTCCCACATCACCACAGTTTGGGGGTTTATATATATAACACCCACTGACGTTTTTTGCCCCTTAGTATTTCTCAGCTCTACCCATACATTATCCACATAATCAGAGCTAATATCCTTCCTCATTATTGCGTTAATTTCCTTTTTAACCTGCAATGCAACTCCACCGCGGATGGAAATACGCCGTTTTACTGATGGTGTGAGTGTTTGGTCAGAAGCTCATCGCCAGGTATCTCAAGGTTAACTATGTAGCCACGTTTCTGAACAGTTTGACTTCGTCTCAAGCATTTACAAAGGAGAGGGATGGAGTGTGGAGCTAGGAAATGTTTGGAGTAGAGACAGAAAACAATGGCTTCAATCTTTAGTTTAGTTCAGAGATACAGCACTGAAACAGGCCCTTCGGCCCACCGAGTCTGTGCCGACCATCAACCACCCATTTATACCAATCCTACACTAATACCACATTCCTATCACATCCCCACCTGTCCCGATATTTCCCTACCACATACCTATACTAAGGGCAATTTATAATGGCCAATTTACCTATCAACCTGCAAGTCTTTTGGCTTGTGGGAGGAAACCGGAGCACCCGGAGAAAACCCACGCAGACACAGGGAGAACTTGCAAACTCCACACAGGCAGTACCCGGAATCGAACCCGGGTCCCTGGAGCTGTGAGGCTGCGGTGCTAACCACTGCACCACTGTGCAGCCCCAATACGTTGAGGAACCAACTGGAGAACAGGCCATCCCAGACAGGGTATTGTGTAAAGAGAGAGGAATAATTGACAATCTAAATGTGTGAAATCCCTTGAGGATGAGCGACCATAATATGATAGAATTCTTCATGAAGAACGCCAACAGTGACGTCAGAGGAGAGTTGCAAGCTGATTGGTTGGGTGAGTAGCAGCTGTTAGTGCATGTAAATATCTTTGAAAAAGTGAAAAGTTTATTTTTGTGGAAAAAAAAACTCTGGTGATAAAGTGAGTACTACTGAAGTGTTTACTTTTTTAATTATTAAGAACCTTAGATTGAAGTGGGCAGAACAAGGCCCCTCATGTAATTAGTATTTTTTAAATTAAGGGTGCAACTAATTAATCTAAGGGTAGGTCATGACAGGAGATCTCAGCCCCGTGATTTTCCACCTGCGCTATGTGGGAAATCAGGGATGCTTCCAGTGTCCCTGGTGACCATGTGTGCAGGAAGTGTATCCATCTGCAGCAACTGGACACCCACATTACGGAGAGGGAGCTGCGGGTGAAATCACTGTGGAGCATCCATAATGCTGAGGAAGTCGTGGATAACATGTTTAGCGAGGTGGTCACACCGCAGGTAATAGCTGCACAGGCAGAAAAGCGATGGGTGACCACCAGACAGAGTAGTAGGCACAGGCAGGTAGTGCAGGAGTCTCTTGTGGCCACCCCGCTCTCAAACAGATCGACCACTTTGGATACTGTTGGGGGGATGACCTCCCAGGGGAAAGCGGCAACAGTCAGGCCCGTGGGACCACAGAGGGCTCTGCTGCACAGCAGGGGAGGAAAAGGGGTGGAAGAGCTATCGTGATAGGGGATTCTATCGTAGAGGGTACAGGTAGGCGTTTCTGTGGCCGCAAAAGAGACACCAGGATGATACGTTGCCTCCCTGCTTCTAGGGTCAAGGATGTCTCGGAGTGGCTGCAGAAAATTCTGAAAGGGAGAGTGAGCAGCCAGAGGTCGTGGTCCATATTGGTGCGAACGATATACACAGGAAGAGAGATAAGGTCCTGCACAGTGAATATAGGGCGTTAGGCAGAAGGTTAAAAAGTAGAACCTCTAGGGATACTCTCAGGATTTGGCCTAATCATCAGCCTCAAGAAAACGAACATCATGGGACAGGACGTCAGAAATGCTCCATCCATCAATTTGGTGACCACGCTCTGGAAGTGGTTCAAGAGTTCACCTACCTAGGCTCAACTATCACCAGTAACCTGTCTCCAGATGCAGAAATGTGTGGCGTTTGCAAGTTCTCCCTGTGTCTGCGTGGGTTTCCTCCGGCTGCTCCGGTTTCCTCCCACATGCCAAAGACTTGCAGGTTGATAGGTAAATTGGCCATTATAAAATTGCCCCTAGTGGAGGTAGGTTGTAGGGAAATATAGGGACAGGTGCAGATGTGGTTGGAATATGCTATAGTGTAGGATTAGTATCAGTGGTTGGTTGATAGTTGGCACAGACTCGGTGGGCCGAAGGGCCTGTTTCAGTGCTGTATCTCTAAAAAAAACATCAACAACGCATGGGAAAAGCTTCCACTGCTATGTCCAGACTGGCCAAGAGAGTGTGGGAAAATGGCGCACTGACACAGAACACAAAACTCCGAGTGTATCAAGACTGTGTCCTCAGTACCTTGCTCTATGGCAGCGAGGCCTGGACAACGTATGTCAGCCAACAGCGACTCTCAATTCATTCCATCTTCGCTGCCTCCGGAGAATACTCGGCATCAGGTGGCAGGACCGTATCTCCAACACAGAAGTCCTCGAGGCGGCCAACATACCCAGCTTATACACACTACTGAGTCAGCGGCGCTTGAGATGGCTTGGCCATGTGAGCCGCATGGAAGTTGGCAGGATCCCCAAAGACACATTGTACAGCGAGCTTGCCACTGGTATCAGACCCACCGGCCGTCCATATCTCCACTTTAAAGACGTCTGCAAACGCGACATGAAGTCCTTTGACAAAGATCACAAGTCGTGGGAGTCAGTTGCCAGCGATCGCCAGAGCTGGCGGGCAGCAATTAAGGCAGGGCTAAAGTTTGGCGAGTCGAAGAGACTTAGCAGTTGGCAGGTAAAAAGACAGAAGCGCAAGGGGAGAGCCAACTGTGTAACAGCCCCGACAAACAAATGCTTCTGCAGCATCTGTGGATGAGACTGTCACTCTCGAATACGCCTTTATAGCCACTCCAGGAGCTGCTCCACACACCACTGATCACCTCCAGGCGCTTATCCGTTGTTTCCCGAGACAAGGAGGCCCAAAGGAGAAGAAGAATCTCAGGATTACTCCCTGTGCCACGTGCTAGTGAGGGTAGGAATAGGAGGATTAGGCAAATGAATGTGTGGCTGAAGAGCTGGTGTAGGCGGGAGGGCTTCAGCTACTTGGATCATTGGGATCTCTTCTGGTGCAGAGGTGACCTGTACAAGAGGGTCGAGTTGCATCTAAACTGAAAGCGGACCAATATCCTTGCGGGGAGGTTTGTTAGTACTACTCGGGAGGGTTTAAACTAGTCTTGCAGGAGGGTAGGACTCAAAGTAGTAGTCTCTCCGATGAGATAGTTGAGGTAAATGTGGAGGTTAATGCAAGCAGGTCCAGTAGGCAGGCCTGGCAGGGGCTGGACAGGGAGCGTGGAAGATCTGGTAGGCTAAGCTGCATGTACTTTAATGTAAGAGGCCTTACAGGTAAGGCAGATGAACTCAGAGCATGGGTCAGTACATGGGATTGTGATATTGTAGCTATTACAGAAACGTGGTTGAGGGATAGGCAAGACAGGCAGCTGAATTGGAGGAGCATATATGTAGGGAAATGACAGATAGGTGTAGGAATTATAAGGTTGTAATAGTAAGTGATTTTAACTTCCCTAATATTGACTGGGACTGGCTTAGTGCTAAGGGATCAGATGGGCAAGAATTTGTTAAGTGTGACCAGGATAGTTTTCTGAAGCAGTATGTTGATGGCTCTACTAGAGAAAAGGCTACACTCAACCTCCTCTTAGGAAATGAAGATGGGCAGTTGATGATGTGTCAGTGGGGGAGCACTTTGGGACCAGTGACCATAACTCTATTAGCTTCAAGATAGTTATGGAAGAGGATAGGACTGGTCCTCAGGTTGAAGTCCCAAATTGGAGGAAGGTTCATTTCGATGGCATCAGACAGGAACTCTCAAAAGTTGAATGGCAGATACGGTTTACAGGTAAAGGGACGTCTGGCAAGTGGGAGGCTTTTCAAAGTGAGAAAGGAATAGTTATGGGCTGGCATATTCCTGTTAGATGCAAAGGCAAGGCTGGCAAGTTTAGGGAACCTTGGTTGACAAGGGATGTTGAGGGTCTCCTCAGGACAAAGAAGGAGGCATATGTCAGGTATGGACAGCGGGGATCAAACGAGTCCCTCGAGGAGTACAGGGGATATAGGAGGACACTTAAGAAGGAAATTAGGAGGGTGAAAAGGGGCCATGAGATTTCGCTGGCAGATAAGCTAAAGGAGAATCCTAAAATATTTTAAAAGTATATTGAGAGGAAAAGGAACACCAGGGAGAGAGTAGTTCCCCTTAAGGATCAGTGTGGTAATCTCTGTGTGGAGCCACGGGAAATGGGCGAGGTCTTAAATGAATACTTCTCGTCTTTATTTACCATGGAGAAGACATGGAAGCTAGTGAGTTCAAGGGAGGGAACAGCGATATCCTGGAGCATATCAACATTACAAAGGAGGAGGTGTTGGAGGTTTTGAAGCGCATTAAGGTAGATAAAATGGAATAGTGTAGGTCAGATGGTTTCACAGGTCGGCTCAACATCGAGGGCTGAAGGGCCTGTACTGCGCTGTAATGTTCTATGTTCTATGTTCTATAAATCCCTAGGGCCTGACCAGGTGTATCCTCGGATGCTATGGGAAGAAAGGAAGGATATTCTTGGAGCCCGAACAGAGATTTCTACATTATCGTTAGCCACGGGTGAGGTACCGGAAGACTGGAGGATAGCTAATGTTGTGCCTTTATTTAATAAGGGCAGCAGTGATAAGCCAGGGAACTACAGGCCGGTGAGCCTTACATCAGTGATGGGAAAGTTATTGGAAGGGATTCAGACAGACAGTATTTATATGCATTTGGAAAGGCAACATCTGATTAGAGATATTCAGCATGGCTTTGTGCATGGGAATCATGTCTCAGGAATTTGATTGAGTTTTTTGAGGAGGTGACCAAGAGTATTGACGAGGGCAGGGCGATGGACGTTGTTTACATGGACTTTGACAAGATCCCGCATGGTCGGCTGGTCCAGAAGGTTCAAACACATGTGATCCAGGGTGAGCTCGCCAATTGGATACAAAATGGGTTTGGTAATAGGAGGCAGAGGGTGGAAGTGGAGGGTTGTTTTTCAGATTGGAGGCCGGTGACCTGTGGTGTGTCGCAGGGATCGGTTCTGGGCCCTCTCTTGTTTGTCATATATATTAATGACTTGGATATGAATGTAGGGGGCATGATTGGTAAGTTTGCAGATGATACAAAAATTGATGGAATAGTAGAAAGTGAAGAAGGTTGTCCCAGGTTACAACAGGATATGGATAAACTTGGAAAGTGGGCAAGGAATTGGCAAATGGAATTTAATGCAGACAAGTGCGAAGTGATGCATTTTGGGAAGTTAAACCAGGGCAGGACATATGCAGTGAATGACAGGGCCTGGGGAGTGTTGTTGAGAAGAGAGACCCAACTCTGGACGAGGTATGGTCTATCAGGGGGAAACAGCAGCAGCCAGAGCAGTGGCACCACGGCTGGCACTGTTGCTCAGCAGGGAGGGACAAAGCACAGAAGAGCAATTGTTATAGGGGACTGTATAGTCAGGGGCACAGATAGGCCCTTCTGTGGATGTGAAAGAGACTCCAGGTATGTATGTTGCCTCCCTGGTGCCAGGGTCAAGGATGTCTCTGAACGGACATGGGGCATTCTGAAGGGGAGAAGGTGAACAGCCAGAGGTTTTGGTACACATCGGCACCAATGACATAGGCAGGAAGAGTGATGAGGTCCTGCAGAGGGAGTTTAGGGAGTTAGGTGGAAAGTTAAAAAACAGTACCTCGAGGGTTGTAATCTCTGGATTACTCCCTGTGCCACTTGCCAGTGAGGCTAGAAGCAGGAAGATAGTGCAGCTAAACACGTGGCTGAGCAGCTGGTGTAGAAGGGAGGGTTTCAGATAAGATTAGATTAGATTAGAGATACAGCACTGAAACAGGCCCTTCGGCCCACCGAGTCTGTGCCGAACATCAACCACCCATTTGTACTAATCCTACACTAATCCCATATTTCTACCAAACATCCCCACCTGTCCCTATATTTCCCTACCACCTACTTATACTAGTGACAATTTATAATGGCCAATTTACCTATCAACCTGCAAGTCTTTTTGGCTTGTGGGGGGAAACCGGAGCACCCGGAGAAAACCCACGCAGCCACAGGGAGAACTTGCAAACTCCACACAGGCAGTACCCAGAATCGAACCCGGGTCCCTGGAGCTGTGAGGCTGCGGTGCTAACCACTGCGCCACTGTGCCGCCCAATATCTGGACCATTGGGCTCTCTTCAGGGATAGATGGGACCTGTACAAGAAGGACGGGTTGCATATAAACTGGAGGGGCACTAATATCCTGGCTGCAAGGTTTGCTGGCGTCACTCGGGAGGGTTTAAACTAGTGTGGCAAGGGGGTGGGAACCAGAGCAGTAGGACAGCTAGTGAAATAAATGAGGAGGACATAGTAAAGAAGGCCAGTAGGACTCAGAGGAAAAGCAAGCAGGGAGATGTTTCTGAGCACAGCGGGACTGGTGTTCTGAAGTGCATTTGTTTCAATGCGAGAAGTATAACAGGTAAGGCAGGTGAACTTAGAGCTTGGATTAGTACTTGGAAATATGATGTTGTTGCTATTGCAGAGACTTGGTTGAGGGAAGGGCAGGATTGGCAGCTAAATGTTCCAGGCTTTAGAAGAGTCAGGCGGGATAGAGGGGGATGTAAAAGGGGTGGGGGAGTTGCATTACTGGTTAAGGAGAATAACACAGCTGTACTGCGGGATGACAAATCAGAGGGGTCATGCAGCGAGTCAATATGGGTGGAGCTCAGGAATAGGAAGGGTGCAGTCACGATGTTAGAGGTTTACTACAGGCCTCCCAACAGCCAGCGGGAGGTAGAGGAGCAGATATGTAGATAGATTTGGGAAAGATGTAAAGGTAACAGGGTTGCAGTGGTGGGTGATTTTAACTTCCCCAATATTGACTGGGACTCGCTTAGTGCTAGGTGCTTGGATGGGGCAGAATTTGTGAGGAACATCCAGGAAGGCTTCTTGAAACAGTATGTATATAGTCCAACTAGGGCTGGGGCCATTCTGGACCTGTTATTGGGGAATGTGCTCGGCCAGGTGGTCGAAGTTTCAGTGGGGGAGCATTCCCGGAACAGTGACCATAATTCCATAAGTTTTAAGGTACTTGTGGATAAGGATAAGAGTAGTCCTCGGGTGAAGGTGCTAAATTGGGGGAAGGCTAATTATAACAAAATTAGGCAGGATCTGAAGAATTTAGATTGGGGGCGGCTTTTTGAGGGTAAATCAACATCTGACATGTGGGAGTCTTTCAAACGTCAGCTGATTAGAATCCAGGACCAGCATGTTCCTGTGAGGAAGAAAGACAAGTTTGGTAAGTTTCGGGAAGCTTGGATAACACAGGATATTGTGAGCCTCGTCAAAAAGAAAAATGAAGCATTTGTAAGGGCTGGATGGCTAGGAACAGACTTGAGGAATATAAAGACAGGAGGAAGGAAGTTAAGCAAGGAGTCAGGAAGGCTAAAAGGGGTGATGAGAAGTCATTGGCAAACAGGTTTAAGGAAAATCCCAAGGCTTTTTATACATTTATAAAGAGCAAGAGGGTAACCAGGGAAAGGGTTGGCCCATTCAAGGACAGAGATGGGAATCTATGCATGGAGCCAGAGGAAATGGGCGAGGTGTTAAATGAGTACTTTGCATCAGTATTCACCAAAGAGAAGGACTTGGTGGATGATGAGCCGAGGGAAGGGTATGCAGATAGACTCAGTCATCTCATTATCAAAAAGGAGGAGGTGTTGGGTGTCTTGCAAAGCGATAAGATAGATAAGTCTCCAGGGCCTGATGGGATCTACCCTAGAATGCTGAGGGAGGCAAGGGAAGAAATTGCTGGGGCCTTGACAGAAATCTTTGCATCCTCATTGGCTGCAGGTGAGGTCCCAGAGGCCTGGAGAAAAGCCAATGTTGTTCCTTTGTTTAAGAAGGGTGGCAAGGATAATCCAGGAAATTATAGGCCTGTGAGCCTTACGTCAGTGGTAGGGAAATTATTAGAGAGGATTCTTCGGGACAGGATTTACTCCCATTTGGAAACAAACGAACTTATTAGCGAGAGACAGCATGGTTTTGTGAAGGGGAGGTCGTGTCTGACTAATTTGATTCAGTTTTTTGAGGAAGTGACGAAGATGATTGATGAAGGAAGGGCATTGGATGTTATCTATATGGACGTTAGTAAAGCCTCTGACAAGGTCCCGCATGGCAGACAAAAGGTGAAGTCACAAGGGATCAGAGGTGAGCTGGCAAGATGGATACAGAAGTGGCTCGGTCACAGAAGAGAGAGGGTATCAGTGGATGGGTGATTTTCTTAATGGAGGGATGTGACTAGTGGTGTTCCGCAGGGATCAGTGCTGGGACGTTTGCTGTTTGTAGTATATGCAAATAATTGGGAGGAAAATGTTGCTGGTCTGATTAGTAAGTTTGTGGACGATGCAAAGGTTGGTGGAATTGCAGATAATAATGAGGATTTTCAGAGGATACAGCAGGATATAGATTGGTTGGAGACTTGGGCGGAGAAATGGCAGATGGAGTTTAATCCGGACAAATGTGAGGTAATGCATTTTGGAAGGTCTAATGCAGGTGGGAGGTATACAGTAAATGGCAGAACCCTTAGGAGTATTGACAGGCAGAGAGATCTGGGCGTACAGGTCCACGGGTCAGTGAAAGTGGCAACGCAGGTGGATAAGGTATTCAAGAAGGCATAAAGCATGCTTGCCTTCATCGGACGAGGCACAGAGTATAAAAATTGGCATGTCATGTTGCAGCTGTACAGAACCTTAGTTAGGCCACACTTGGAATTTTGCGTGCAATTCTGGCGGCCACACTACCAGAAGGACGTGGAGGCTTTGGAGAGGGTACAGAGGAGGTTTACCAGGATGTTGCCTGGTCTGGAGGGCATTAGTTATGAGGAGAGGTTGGAAAAACTCGGATTGTTTTCACTGGAACGACGGAGGTGGAGGGGCGACATGATAGAGGTTTACAAAGTTATGAGCGGCATCGACAGAGTGGATAGTCAGAAGCTTTTTCCCAGGGTGGAAGAATCAGTTGCTAGGGGACATAGGTTTAAGGTGCGAGGGGCAAAGTTTAGAGGGAATCTGCGAGGCAGGTCTTTTACACTGAGGGTGGTGAGTGCCTGGAACTTGCTGCCAGGGGAGGTGTTGGAAGCTGATACGATAGCGACGTTTAAGAGACATCTTGACAAATGCATAAATAGAAAGGTAATAGAGGGATATGGGCCCCGGAAGTGCAGAAGGTGTTAGTTTAGGCAGGCATCAAGATCGGCGCAGGCTTGGAGGGCCGAGTGGTCTGTTCCTGTGCTGTCCTGTTCTTTGGTATTTGTTCTTGACTGTAGTTACAGTGGCCCTGGGTCTGCAACACGACCAAGAAATGGAGCAGAGGCTGCAGAGAGGGCAAACTCTGTAAAGTGAGAGGAGGAAGGGGCTCTGCCCTACTCTCCCTGGGTTTTCCAAGAGCAATTTTCCTATGCACACCTAACCCAGGAGCAGTGTCTGAGGTAACTGTGATTCAATTAGGAGGTGGTCACCGAGCTGTGTCACCTCCTGCAACACGACCTGGTATCATCGGAAAATTTTGAAATTCTACTCTGTATTCCAAGATCCATGTAACTCATATATAGCAAAAAAAACAAACAATGGTCCTAAGCACTGACCCTTGGGGAACATCACTGTCTACCATCCTCCAGTCTGAAAAACAACCATTTAACACATTTCTCTTTTTTATGTCCTATGGACAATTTTTGATCCAATTAGATGCTATTCCATGATCTTCAATTTTGTTAGCCAAGCTTCTGTGTTTCTTCGTCAAATAATTTCATAAAATCCACGTAGACAACATCCACCACATTCCCTTCATCAACCTTCTCTGATTTTCTAAATAAATTCAATTACTTCATCAATCATGATGTGCCTTTTAGAAATCCGTGCTGACAATCCTTAATTAACTCAATCTCTCCAAGTGTGTGTTATCCTTTTCCCCTGATTATTGCTTCTAAAACTTTCCTCACAACTGATGTTAAACTAACTGGCCAGTAGTTACTAGGCCTGTGTGTTGTCCATTGATAATTCTGGGAGGTGAGGGTGACCATCTATGTCATCAATATCTCCCTCAGCAGGTAGAAGCAGGATGAGAGATCCCGTGGCTTTGTCAGGATAGCGGGATTCCTGATGGTGTTGGTGGTTCTGCGGGGCCCCCATGTCAACCCATGGGTTGAGGTACAGGGACTGAAATAACTCTCACTCCTGCAATGTGCAGTTGGTGTGTGAGCATGGCCAGTACGTCATGTTGGTGAATGTCCACCATCCTGGCAGCAGCCACCATACCTTCATTCTGAATGAGTCAGCCGGTCCCAACACATCGGGGCTCCATGAAGAACCAGAATGTGGCCCCTTGGAGACAAATGAACCCCCTCTAGACACAGCCCATGCTTCTACACCCTCAATCAACCTCCCACCGTCAACTGTTAGTTACGCAATTAGCATGTGTATGATGTGAGCAATGGAGTCACCAGGAACATGGTGGAACAGACCATCGGTGTGATGAAGCAATGCTTCCGATGTCTGAACCGCTCGGGGAGAGCCCTCCAGTACACACTGGAGCAGGTGCCTGAGTTCATGGTGTTCTGCTGCACCCTTCATATCATCACCATCATGAGGACACAGGCATTGGCACCAGGAATCCAGAGGCCACCTCAGGAGGAGGTGGGAGGGAAGATATTTCCTGGATGCCTTCGACCCGGACAGGCCGTCGGAGAGTCCCTGCTAAGATTCCATTTCCCATAGGACAACTTCCCTTTCCAGCCATGAATTCCCCATTCTCCACCATTACACCCATCTGAGACGCCCCATCACAGTGTCCCCTTGGTCAGCATCCTGTAATAAAAACATCAGAGAATTATTACAGCACATAAGGACCAATTCAGGCTTCCGTGTCTGCACAGGCTCTCCGAATGAGCAATTCACCGAATGCCGTTCCCTGCATTCTCCCTGAAACACTGCACATTCTTCCTTCTCAGATAACAGTCTATTCAACTTCAATTGAACCTGCCTCCACCACACTCTCAGGCAGTGCATTCCAGACTCTAACCACACACTGTGTGAAAAAATATTTTCCTCAGGTCATCTTTGCTTCTTTTACCCATGACTTTAAATCTGTGCCCTTTCGTTCTCGATCCTTTCACGAGTGGGAACTGTTTCTCTCTATCTACTCTGTCCAGACACCTCATGATTTTTGAAACCTCTAATAAAGCACTTCTTCGCCTTCTCCGAGGAAAACAGTCCTAACTTCTCCAGCCTATCTTCATAACTGAAAATCCTCATCCCGGGAATCATTCACGTGAATATTTTCTGTACTCTCTCCAATGCCCTCACGTCTTTCCTCAAGTGTGGCACCCAGAAGTGGACGCAAAGCCACAGCTGAGCATGAAATAGTCTCTTAGATAAGTTCAACGTAACTTCCTTGCTCTTGTACTCTATGCCCCTATTAATAAAGCCCAGGATACTGTATGCTTTATTAAACACTTTCTCAACCTGTCCTGCCGCCTTCGATGACTTCTGCACATATACACACAGGTCCCTCTGCTCCTGCACACCCGATAGAATTGTACCCTTTATTGTATATTGTCTCCCCATGCTCTTCCTATCAACATGAATCACTTCACATTTCTCTGTATTGAACTTCATCTGCCACCTGCCTGCACATTTCACCAACTTGTGTCTGTCCTTTTGAAGTTCCACACTATCCTCCTCACAGTTCACAATGCTTCCAACTTTCGTATCAGCTGCAAACTTTGAAATTGTGCCTGCATACCCAGGTTTAGGTCCTTAATATATATCAGGAAAAGCAAGGATGTCTGGGGAACTCTACAACAAACCTTCCTCCAGCCTGTAAAACATCCATTAATCATTAATGTTTGTTTCCTGTCACTTAGCTAATTTCGTATCCATGTTGCTACCGTCCCTTTCATTCCATGAGCTACAAGTCTGCTCACAGGTCTGTTGTGCGGCTTTGTATCAAAAGGTTTTGCATGCAGGGAATAGTTAAATGTCTGGAATGCACTGCTTGAGAATGGTGGAGGCAGGTTCATTTGAAACTGAATAGACCGTTATATGAAAGTCAATGTACACCACATCAACAGAATTGCTCTCATCAACTTTCTCTGATACCACCTCAAACATCTCCAGCAAATTAGTTAAACATGATGTTCTCTCAAGAAAGCCATGCTGGCTTGTTTAATTAACTCGCATTTGTCCATGTGACTATTAGCTTTGTCCAAGATTATTTCTTTCTCGAAGTTTTCCCACCACCGAAGTTAAACTGACAGGCCTGTAGTTGCTGGACTTATCTTTACACCCTTTTTGAACAAGGGTGTAACGTTTACAATTCTCCAGTCCTCTTGCATCACCCTCAAGTCTAAGGAAGACGGAAGGATTATGGCCAGTGCCTCTGCGATTTCCACCCTCACTTCCGTCAGTATCCTTGGATGCAGCTCATCATTTCCTGGTGCTTTATTCAATTTAAGTCCAGACGGCCTATCTAATAGTTCCTCTTTATCAATTTTAAACCCCACTGGTGTCTGACTTACCTCCTCTTTCAACATTGCCTGGGTTGCGTCTTGGAATCATAGAAAGTTTATGGCACAGAGAGAAGCCACTTGGCCCATCGTGTCTATGCTGTCCAAAAAACGACCCATCCATTCTAATCCTACCTTCCAGCATTTGATAGATTACAGCACTTGAGGTGCATATCCAGACACCTTTTGAATCAGTTGTGGGTTTCTGCCTCAACTACCCTTTCGGACAGTGAGTTCCAGACTCCCACCACCCGCTGGGTGAAAAATAAAATCCGCAGCTCCCTTTTAATCTTTCTACCAATCACTTTAAGTCCATGCCCACTCGTCACTGACCTCTTTGCTAAGGTGAATAGACCCTTCAGCTCCACTCTACCCAGACCCCTCTCAGTTTTGTACATTTCAATCAGATTTACCCTCAGCCTTCTCTATTTCAAGGAGAACAGTCCCAGCCTGTCCAATCTTTCCTCATAGCTGCATTTTTCCAGTCCTCGCCACATCCTCATAAATCTCCTCTGCACCCTCTCGGGTGCAATTACATCTTTTCTGTAATGAGCTGCCCAGAACTGCACACAGTTCTCAAGTTGTGTGCTAGCCAATGAGTTATAGAATTCCAGCATAACCTCCCTGGCCGTATATTCTATACCTCGGCTAATAAAGGAAAGGATTCCATACCTTCTTCCTTGGTAAAGACAGGTGGAAATTATTCATTTATTACCTCAGCGATGTCCTCTGCCTCCATGTGCAAATCCCCTTTATGATCCTGAGTCGGCCCCATTGTTCCTTTTACTACCTTTTTAGTATTTAGATGCCTATCGAAAACTTTGGGATTTCCTTCAATGCTCGCCTCTTTTCATGCTCTCTCTTTGCTTCTCTTATTTGCTTTTTCACTTCCCCTCTGGACCTTCTGTATTCAGCCTGCTTCTCAATAGTATTTTCTACCTGATGTCTGTTATATCAGACATAAACTTGTCAACCTTTCGTGCGGCCTTCAAAGATCTGTCTGAATACACACCAAGTCTCTCTGTTACTGTCTCCTCATTTAAACAATACCCATTTGTTTCTGTTGCCTTCCCTTACACTTCTTACCCAAGTGTCTCGCTTCATACTTCACTGTGTTAAATTACATCTGCCATGTTCCTGCCCATTTCACCAGTCAGTCTCTGTCCTCCTGAAGTCTGCTACTATCCTTCTCACTGCTTATTATCATTTCTGACTTTCCTGCCATCCGAAAACTTTGACATTATCCCCACTGTACACAAGCCCATTGCATTAACATATAAAAATAGTGATCCCAACAGTGACCCTGGGGAACTCCATTGACTACTTCCCTCCAGCCTGAAGAATAACCATTCTCCACTACTCTCTACTTTCTGTCACTGCGCTAATTTCCCATTTATGAAACGCCTTTCATGACCACTGCATGTCCCAAAGTGATTTACAACCAATGAATACTTCTGAAAGCGAAGTCACTCTTGCAATGTAGGAAACAGGCAGACTATTTCTGCACAGCAAGCTCCCACAAGCAGCAGTGTGATGATGATCAGATCTGTTTTTGCAATGCTTATTGAAGGATAAATATTGACAAGGACACCGGGAATAATTCCCCTGCTCTGCTTCTACATAGTGCAATGGGATCTTTAACATCCACCTGAGAGGGCAGACTGCAACTTGGTTTCAAGTTTCATTCGATAGACTGCACCTCTGGCTGTGCAGCACTCTCTCAGTGCTGCACTGCAATGTCAGCATTGATTCTTGTGAACATGTCCTGCAGTGACACTTGATCCTGGAAGCTTGTGACTGAAAGGGGAGAGAGCTACAAACTTAGCCACGGCTGACATTAACCCTTTAATCCCATGTGTTTCTAAATCGGTAACACGGTTGTTACGTGGTACTTTCTCAAACGACTGTGGAAAGGATAGGGATATTGTGAAAGTACAGGCAGGAGAAATATGTCTGTGCTGCCCCTTTCAAAGAGAAATCCAGTCAGTCCCACTCCCAGGCTTTTTCACTGTATCCTTGCATTTTTTCTCCTTCAGATATTTACCCAATTCCCTTTTGGGATCCACTATTGAATCTGTATCCATCAGCCTATCAGACAGTGCATCCCAAATCCAAACCACTCAGAAACAAAAATCCTCATGTCTGCTTATTTTACCAAATGCATGAAATCTGTGTCTCTTGGACATTGGAAATAGTTTCTCTTTATTTAATTTATCTAAATCCTTCTAATGTTAAACACCTCAATCAAATCTCCTCTGAAAGTTCTCTGCTCTAAGCAGAACAACCCCAGCTACATAACTGTAATCCCTCATGCCTGGACAAATTCTAGTAAAACAGTTCTGTGCCCTCCCTGAAGGCTTCATGTCCTTCCTAAAGTGTGGTTCCCAGTATTCGACACAAGACTCCAGGTGGAGCTGAACTAGTATTTTATATATGTTTCACATAATGTCCTTGCTTTTGTTCTTTTTGCCTCTATTTATAAACCCTAGGATCCCATATATTTATGAACTGTCCAGTTAACCTTTCCTGCCACCTTCACAGATTTGTGTATAAACACCCCATGTGTCTCTGTTATTTCACCACCTTTATAGTAACACCATTTAACTTGTATTGTCTCTCCTCATTCATCCTTTCAACATGTATTACCTCACACATCTGCAATGCTAATTAAATATTGAGAAGATTGAAGCCATTGTTTTCTGTCTCTGCTCCAAACATTTCCTAGTTACACACTCCATCCCTCTCCTTTGTAAATGTTTGAGACGAAGCCAAACTGTTCACAAACTTGTTTACATAGCTAACCTTGAGATCCCTTGAGATGAGCTTCCTCCCAAATTTTCACACCATCAGTAAAACGGCCTATTTCCACCCTTGGTGAAGTTGCATTGCTGGTTAAAGAGGAAATTAACGCAATAGTGATGTAGGATATTAGCTCTGACGATATCGAATCTGTATGGGTCGAGCTGAGAAACACTAAGGGGTAGAAAACGTTAGTGGGGGTTGTATATAGACCCCCAGACTGTAGTGCTGAATTTGGGAATGGCATTGAACAGGAAATTAGAGATGCATGCGATAAAGGAACATCTGTAATTATGGGTTTCTTGAATCTGCATATAGATTGGGCAAATTAAATTGGTGACAATACATTGTGGAAGAATTCCTGGAGAATATACGGGATGGCTTTCAGAGCCAATTCATAGAGGAACCAACTGAAGAACAGGCCATCCTAGACTGGTTATTGTGTAATGAGAGAGGAATAATTGACAATCTAGTTGTACGAGATCCCTTGGGGATGAGCGACCATAATATGATAGAATTCTTCATCACGATGGAGAGTGACCTAGTTGATTCTGAGACTAAGGTCGTGAATCTTAATAAAGTAAGCTACGAAGGTATGAGGCATAAGTTGTCGATGATACATTGGGAAACGTTACTTCAAGAGATGACCCTGGATAGGCAATGGCAAACATTCAAAGAGTGCATGGATGAACTGCAACAATTGTTAACTCCTGTCTGGCGCAAAAGTAAAACGGAAAAGGTAGCCAAATCTTGGCTTACAAGGAAAGTTCGAGATAGCATTAGATCCAAGGATGAGGCATATAAATTCGCCAGGAAAAAACAACAGACCTGAGGATTGGGAGCAGTTTAAAATTCAGCAAAGGAGCACCAAGGGATTGATTAAGAAGGGGAAAATGGAGTACGAGAGTAAGCTTGCGGGGAACATAAAAACTGACTGCAAACGAATCTATAGGTATGTGAAGCGGAAAAGATTGGCGAAGACAAATACAGGTCCGTTACAGTCAGAAACAGGGAAATTTATTATGGGAAACAAAGAAACGGCTGACCAACTAAATGCATCCTTTAGTTCTGTCTTCACAAAGGAGGACTCAAATATCATACCAGAAATGTTGGTGAATACAGGGTTTAGTGAGAGAGAGGAACTGAAAGAAATCAGTATTAGTAGAGAAATGGTGTTGGGGAAGTTGATGGCATTGAAGGCCGATAAATCCCCAGGGCCTGGTAATCTACATCCCAGAGTACTTAAGGAAGTGGCCCTAGAAATAGTGGATGGATTGGTGGTCATCTTCCAAGATTCTATGGACTCTGGAACAGTTCCTGCAGATTGGAAGGTAGCTAATGTTATCCCACTATTAAAAAAGGGAGGTCGAGAGAAAGCAGGAAATTGTAGACCAGTCAGCCTGACATCGGTCGTGGGGAAAATCCTGGAGTCCATTATCAAATATTTTGCAGCAGAGCACTTGGAGAATAGTGGTAGAATCGGACAGAGTCAGCATGGATTTATGAAAGGGAAATCATGCTTGATAAATCTACTGGAATTCTTCGAGGATGTAACTAGTAGAGGTGATGAGAGGGAGCCAGTGGGTGTGGTTTATTTGCACTTTCAGAAGGCTCTCGACAAAGTTCCACGTAAGGGTTTAGCATGTAAAATTAAAGTGCACGAGACTGGGGGTAGTATATTGCGATGGATAGAAAATTGGTTGGCAGACAGGAAACAAAGCATTGGAACATATGGATCTTTTTGTGAATGGCAGGCAATGACTAGTGGGGTACCGCTGGGATCGGTGCAAGGACCCCAGCTATTCACAATATATATGTTAATGATTTAGATGAGGAATCTAAATGTAATATCTCCAAATTTGTAGATGATACAAGATTGAGTGTGAGGGTAAGTTGTGAGGAGGATGCAGAGAGGCTTCAGGGTGATTTGGACAAGTTGAGTGAGAGGGCAAATGCATGGCAAATGCAGTATAATGTGGATAAATGTGAAGTTATCCACTTTACTAGCAAAAACAGGAAGGCAGATTATTATCTGAACGGCTATAAACTGAGAAAGGGGAATATGCAGCGAGACCTGGGTGTTCTCGTACACCAGTCACTGAAGGTAAGCATGCAGGTGCAACAGGCGGTAGAAAAAGGCGAATGTTATGTTGACCTTTATAGAGACAGGATTCGAGTACAGGAGCAGGGATGTTTTACTGCAATATACAGGGCCTTGGTGAGGCCGCACTTGCAATGTTGTGTGCAGTTTTGGTCTCCTTATCTGAGGAAGGATGTTCTTGCAAGAGGGAGTGCAGTAGAGTTTTACCAGTCTGATTCCTGGGCTGGTAGGACTGCCGTATGAGGAGAGATTGAGTCGGTTAGGACTATATTCACTGGAATTCTGAAGAGTGAGGAGGGATCTCATCGAAACCTATAAAATTCTAACATGACTTGACAGGGTAGATGCAGGAAGGATGTTCCCGATGGTGGGGGACTCCTGAACCACAGGATATGGGGTAAAACTTTCAGGACTGAGATGAGGAGACGTTTCTTCACCCAGAGAGTGGTGAGCCTGTGGAAACCTGCCATCATGCCAATATCGAAGGGGGATTGGAAGATTCTGGCCAGCGCCTCTGCTATTTCCCCCATTCCTTCCCTCAGCAACCCTCATACATCCCATCCAGACTGGATAAATGTTCAACTTTATTGTGGTACTAAAGTGTTGGATTGAAAAGGGTTAACTGAATCTGTTTGTTCCGTGACTGTAATTAATGTCAGTCTCCATGGGCCCTAATTGTGTCACTAGAGGGTTTCCATCTCCTATTAATAAGGGGCTTCTTTCAATGTGTTATTCCATAGTGTCAGTGGGAACATCAGCCCCGGCACTTACAGAGATCAGCTGCTCCAGAGAGATAGAGAGAGGATAGGTTAGGATCTGAGAACAAAAGACTGGAATGTTACAACAATGGGTCAGAATCTGAGAACAATAGATTGGAATGTTACAACAATGGACAGGAGTTTATCCTCGGATCTTTACTCCCTTTCTACATATTATGATCGGTACTCATTAAAGTCTCGTATCTATCTCGCACTGAAGATTATTCAATACATTTACTATCCCATCCTGGCTATTATTGGTGTCCCTGGTAAGTCTCTCTATCTAGCTATTAATTCTTTAAACCATGTTTAACTGCATTACTGCTCCTGTAATTTACTCTGTCCTTCTTGCTGCCGTTGTATGCCAGGTGAATATCTTCAGCCATGAGCTCTATAAACCATTGTCAGCTGTATTACAGTTCTTGTCATTTACTCTCTCATCTTTGCTGCTGTTGCTGTCTCTATTTCAGACTAGGAGATCTGTAAACCCTGTTTCACTGAAATACTGTTCTGTAATGTAAATTTTGGGAAGACTGAAGCCAGTATCATTGGTCTCCATCACAAACTCCATCCCCTATCTGGGAAGCACATACTCCACCCTGCCCAATATCTGATGCTCAACCAGACAGTTTACAACTTCTGTGTTATATTTCAACCTGAGCTAAGTTCATCTTCATATTCTTTTCATCACCAAACCTGCCTAATATCACCTCTGTGATATCACTCCTCTCCACCTCTGCCTCAGCCCATCTACTGCGTAAACTCTCATCTGCATCACTGTTAAATACACAGTTGACTATTCTAATTCCATCTTGGTCACCCTTCCCAGTTATAAACCTCCATAAACCACAGCCCATCCAGAACTCTGTTGCCTGTATCCTAACTCACACCAAATCCCGATCACCCATCACCCCTGTGCTCACTAATCTACATTGCCTCCGGGTCTGGCAGCACCTTATTTTAATATTCTCATTCTTGTGTTTGAATCACTCCATGGCCTCACCCCTCCATTTATTCACTTTCCCCAGTCCATTTCACATATTGCTGCAAATCTTTCGACTTCAATCTTTCTTTCAGTTCTCCTTGTAAAGTGAATTTATTTCCCTCTGCATCTGTCCCGAGCCATGATTTTAGACTCTGCAGCAAGACTGCTGCTGACGGTACAGAATTGGGATCCATAAAGAGATGTGAATCGCACAGCCGGCCACTTCCGGTGCGGTCTGCACAATATCCCATGCTGAGCGGGGCTCCAGCCCAGTCGTATCATCTATGTGCTGTCAGCGTGGTCTTCACAGCCGGCCACTTCTACTGTGGCCTGCACAATATCACATGCTGGGCAGGGCTCTCGCTCAATTGTACCTTGCATGTGTTGTTCATTTGAGGGTGGATTTGAAAGTGATGTCAATGTACCATACCAGCAGCTTTGATGTACTTCTTTGAAAGTTGGTCTGTGCATGTCCACTGACCACCTGTGTTAGTCAATGTCAGCTGAACATACATTTAGCATCACAATGAATCCCCTCTAATGTTATTTAAAAGGACCAGGCATCCGGCTTACAGGTGACGGGCTTTTGACTTACTTCTGCTATTGTAAAGTTAGTGGAGGTGCTGTGGATGGTTTTCTGGAGGTTGTGTTGTGAGCTGCTGCAGACATTCAGGGAGGACAGAAGATTTGGTGACCCAAATCTGGACAAGGAATGGGGACTATATTTACAGTGTCTTTGGGTCTATGACATGACCAACACATGGAGCAGAGGCTGCAGCGAGGGGAAGCTCTGTAAAGAGGGAGGAGGAGGGGGCTTTGCCCTACCCACCCCGGGTTTTCCAAGGGCACTTTTCCTACCTACACCTAACCCAGGAGCTGTGCGTGAGGTGGCTCTGATTTAATTCGGATGTGGTCACATAGCAGTGTCACCTCCTGTAACACGACTTGGAGCCTCACAGCAGGGTGAGGAAGGAGCTGTCAGTGGCCGTTGAAGTCACAGTTTCACTGAACTTCTGTGTATCTAGATCTTTCCAGACAGGAGCAGGAGACATATCCAACATGGAGTCACAGAGAGTGAATTGGTCATTTGCGGCACTGAAGGTGGTCATTCGGCCCCTCCATGTCAGCTCTCCCTGGAACAATCCAGTCAGTCCCAATCCTCCGCTCAGTCCCCGTATCCCTGCAAGTTCATTTCCTTCTGGTGTCCATCCAGTTTCCTTTTGAAATCATTAATTGCCTCAGCGTCCACCACCCTCATGGGCAGTGAGTTCCAGCTTATTACCATCCACTGTCTAAAAATGTTCCTCCTCATATTCCCCCTGCATCTCTTACCCAAAACCTTCCATCTGTGTCCCCCATTCCGTGTTTCATCAGTTAATGGGAACAGTTTTTCCTTGTCTGTCTTATCTAAACTTATCATAATCTTGTACACCTCTACCAAAGCTCTCTAAATCTCCTTTACTCCAGGGAGAACAACTCCATCTTCTCCAAACTAACCTTGTCGCTAAACCCCCATCCCTGAAACCATTTTGGTAAATCTCCTCTGCATCCTCTCAAGGACCTTCACATCCTTCCTAATGTGTGGTGACCAGAACTGGACACAGTTCTCTAGTTGAGGCCCAACCACAGCTTTATAACGTTTCAGCATAACTTCCCTGCCTTTGTATCTTTGTCTGTAATTATGAAGCCCAAGATCTGATATGATTTGCTAAACACTCTCCTAATATGTCCTGCCACCTTCAAAGATCAGTGCATATGGAGGCCCAGGTCCCTCTGTTCCTGCACAATCTTTAGTAATGTGTCATTAAGTCTACATTGCCTTCCTAATCCTTCTGACGAAATACATCACCGCACACTGCTCTGTAATAAATTCTACCTGCCACTTCTCTGTCCATTCTGCCAGCCTATCTAAGTTCTGTTGCCGATGGTTTGTATCATCCTCCCTGTTTATCACACCTACAAGATTGGTATCATCGGAAAATTTTTAAATTCTGCTTTGCATTCCAAGGTGCATGTCATTTATATATAGCAAGGAAAAAAAATCAGCGCTCCTAGCACTGACCCTTGGGGAACATCACTGTCTACCATCCTCCTGTCTGAAAAACAGCCATTTAACACAAGACTCTTTTTGCTGTCCTTTGGACAATTTTTGATCCAATTGGATCTGGGAGGTGACGGTGACCATCGATGTCATCATTTTCTCCCTCAGCAGGGGGAAGCAGGATGAGAGATCCCGTGGCTTTGTCAGGATAGAGGGATTCCTGATGGTGTGGGTGTCTCTGCGGGGCCCCCGTTGTCAGGAGCTGGAAAAACTCTCACTCCATGAATGCACAGTTGGTGTGTGATAATGCCCAGTACATCATGTTGGTGAATGTCCACTATCCTGGCAGCAGCCACCATACATTCATTCTGATGCAGTCAGCCGGTTCCAACACTTTGGCCGCCATGCAGAACCAGAATGTGGCTCCTCGGAGATGAAAGATTCCATTCTCTAGACACAGCCCATGTTTCTACATCCCCAAACCACCTCCCACCGCCAGCCAACCACACACAATTAACATGTGTATAACGTGAGTAATGGAGTTACCAGGAACATAGTGGAACAGATCATCGGTGTGAGGAAGCAATGATTCCGATGTCTGAACCGCTCGGGGGAGTCCTCCAGTACACACTGGAGCAGGTGTCCAAGTTCATGGTGTTCTGCTGCACCCTTCATATCATCACTATCATGAGGACACAGGCATTGGCAACAGGAATCCTGAGGACACCTCAGGAGGAGGAGCAGGAGGAGACCGGGAGGATATTTCCTGGATGCCATCGACCCGGACAGGCTGTCGGAGAGTCCCTGATAAGATTCTGGTTCCGTAGGACAACTTCCCTTTCCCACCATGGATCCCCCATTCACCACCATTACACCCATCTGAGACGCCCCATCACATTGTCCCCTTGGTCACCATCCTGCAATGAAAAACACCAACAAAAACATTTTCATTAACATCTTTATCCAACAACACATCCAATTATACAAACCAAACTGAACTATTCACCCTTGTGTATTCCCTTAGTGCCTGTCTTGTGGCTTCCCTCGACTTGCCTCGTGCTCCTACACAGTGTTTCCCCAGTGACTGCAGCATGGCTGGTGGAAGGCTGCTGACTTTCACTGGGGAGACTGCAGATGGCCTTGCAGGACGTCCTTGAGCAGCACAGGGCTTTGCGGGTTAGAATTAGAATATTACAGCGCAGTACAGACCCTTCGGCCCTCGATTTTGCGCCGAGCTGTGAAACCATCTGACCTACACTATTCCATTTTCATCCATGTGTCTATCCAATGTCCACTTAAATGCCCTTAAAGTTGGCGAATCTACTACTGCTGCAGGCAGGGCATTCCACGCCCTTACTACTCTCTGAGTAAAGAAACTACCTCTCACATCTGTCCTATATCTATCACCCCTCAACTTGAAGCTATGTCCCCTCGTGTTTGCCATCACCATCCGAGGAAAAAGACGCTCACTATCCACCCTATCTAACCCTCTGATTATCTTATATGTCTCTATTAAGTCACCTCTCCTCCTCCTTCTCTCCAACGAAAACAACCTCAAGTCCCTCAGCCTTTCCTCGTAAGACCTTCCCTCCATACCAGGCAACATCCTAGTAAATCTCCTCTGCACCCTTTCCATAGCTTCCTCATCCTTTCTATAATGCGGTGACCAGAACTGCACGCAATACTCCAGGTGCGGTCTCACCAGAGTCTTGTACAGCTGCAGCATGACCTCGTGGCTCCGAAACTCGACCCCCCTACTAATAAAAGCTAACACACCATATGCCTCTTGACAGCCCTATTAACCTGGTTAGCAACCTTCAGGGATTTATGCACCTGGACACCAAGATCTCTCTGCTCATCTACACTAACAAGAATCTTCCCATTAGCCCAGTACTCTGCATTCCTGTTACTCCTTCCAAAGTGAATCACCTCACACTTCTCCGCATTAAACTCCATTTGCCATCTCTCAGCCCAGCTCTGCAGCCTAACTATGTCTCTCTGTACCCTACAACATCCTTCGGCACTACCCACAACTCCACCGACCTTAGTGTCATCTGCAAATTTACTAACCCACCCTTCTACACCCTCTTCCAGTTCATTTATAAAAGTTGGTAGTCGGATTGCACCACCTCGACATGGGCAGCAGCAGCCTGGGCTGGCTGATGCGGAACAGCAAGGACACTGGTGGAGTGGCAGTGAATGGAGGACAAATACTGTCATCCTGAGAGAGGACAGCAAGTTCATGCTCCACAGAGACACTGTCACTGCCAAGGGGCGACACCTCAGCAATCCTGGTAATCTACTGGATCACAGATTGCTGGACTGCTGTGAGAGCCTGCAAACCCCTTTGAACACTGAGATCTCCAGCCATGATAACAGCTGTCTGATCCTGCCTGGCAGCAAACATGGATCTCATGTCTTCAATCTGAGCTTCCACTGCAGCACTGAGACTTTGGGTGTCTGCCGTAGTGCTGCAGTGGAAGCTGAGACAATGGTATCAGACACTGTATCACGGCTGGGTCCACTAGTGCTTTCATGGAGTTAGTGACCACTTCCACAGGAGAAAGAATGGGCTTCAAACGCAGTGCAATGTCCTGTGTGATGTTGGAGCTGGACTACTCCATGTTCCTTGACAGTGATAACAGACTGTCTGACAGACCTGTCAATGGACAAAGTCTCTCAGTGTCCATATCCATCATCATTCTCCTGTATGCAGTTCCAGCAATGTTCTTATCTGAGTCCTGTGTATTATAACTCGTTTGTGACCTCACCCTCCGGTGAGCTGACACATGAACTAAATTCCAGTGTGTTGACAGAGGTAGCTATGGAAACAGTGGGTGCATGGGTGATCACCTTCTGGAACGGTTCCAGCATATTGGAAGGTCGCAAATGTCACCCCACGATTTAAGAAGGGAGGGAGAGAGAAAACGGGGAATTACAGATCTGTTACCCTGACATCAATAGTTGGGAAAATGGTGGAATCTATCATAAAGGATGTGATAAATGGATAATTGGATAATAATGATCTGATTGTGCATAGACAACATGGATTTATGAATGGGAAATCATGTTTGATGAACCTGTTGTAGTTTTTTGAGGATATTAGTAACAGAATTGATAAAGTGGAGTCGGTGGATGTAGTCTATTTGGATTTTCAGATGAATTTTTGATAAAGTGCCCCACAAGAGGTTGGTTAGTAACATTAAAGCACATGGGATAGGACGTAATATACTGGCATGGATTAAGGATTGGTTAACAAGCATAAAACAGAGAGTAGCCATAAATGGGTTATTCTCACTTTGGCAGGCTGTGACCAGTGGGGTAAGTAAAAAGGAAACATTTGGGTAAGTACTTGGGCCCCATCTGTTCACAATATGTATCATTGATTTAGATGTGGGGACCAGAGTAATAGTCCCAAGTTTGCAGATGATACAAAAATATGTGGGAATGTATGTGTTGTGAGGAAGGTGCAAAGCGGCTTCAAGGGAATTTGGACAGACTTCGTGGGAGGGCAAGAACGTGGCAGATGGAATATAATGTGGAAAATATGAGGTTATCCACTTTGGAAGGAGGAATAGATGTGAAGGGTATTCCTTGAATGGTAAGAAATTAGAAAGTGTAGATGTACAAAGGGATCTGGGTGTCCTTGTCAATAAGTCACTGAAGGCTGACATGCAGGGACAGCAAGCACTTAAGAAGGCTAATGGTATGTTAGCCTTTATCACAAGAGAATTTGAGTACAGGAGTAGTGAAGTCTTGCTTCAATTGTATGGAACCTTGTGAGAACAGACCTGGAGTACTGTGTGCAGCTTTGTCCCCTTACTTTAGGAAGTATATTATTGCCATAGGGGGAGTGCAACGAAGATTCACTAGATTTGTTCCTGGGATGGCAGGACGGTCCTATGAAGAGATTAGGAAAACTGGGCCTGGATTCTCCAGAATTTCGAAGAATGAGATGTGATCTCATTGAAACCCACAACAGAATTAAATGGATAGATGGGTTGATGCAGCTAAGATGTCTCCCCTGGTTGGGGAGTCTAGAACCAGCAGAGACAATTTTAAAATAAGGAGGAAGTCACTTAGGACAGAGATGAGGAGACATTTCTTTCCATAGAGGGTTGTGAATCTTTGGAATTCTCTACCCCAGAGGGCTGTGGAAGCTCAGTCATTGAGTATGTTTGAAGCAGAGATTGACAGACTTCTAAATACAAATGACATAAAGGGATATAGGGATAGTGTGGTAAAAAGGAATTGAAATAGAAGATAACCCATAATCGTATTGAATGGCGGGGCAGACTAGATGGGCTGAATGGCCTACTCCTGCTCCTATGTTCCAAAGCTGCTTAACTCTTTCAAACTGGAGGTAAGTTCGCTCAGGCTACTTTCGTAGTGTTCCGAATTTTTGGTGGTACGCTTCTGATACTATCTCATATGCACCCTGGATAGCGTTTTTAGTCATCTCAGAATCTGATGAACTTTCATCTGGCAACAGTGAATACACCTCATGAGCTTTTCCTGTTACTTTGCTTTATAAAAACAGTGTCCAGTTCTCTGCCGGCCATTTCAGCTGCTTTGCAAGTTTTTCAAAAGTGACAAAAAATTCTGCCACATGCTCCTCATTGAACTTTAGAATGAACTGGGATAACTGTAAGAGCTCAGCACATGGTCCTGAGCTGTGGGCAGCTCCCTCACTAGCTGTGCCTTCACTGGGTGTACTGGGTCTTCCTCTAGTTGTTTGAGCCATCTTAACTCCCTTTCCTCCTTCTCCTTCTGGAACACTCTTACTTTTTCCCTTTCTTGACACTCACTCTGTTCTTTCTCGATCTCTCTGGATTTCTAATTCTTGGCTCTTCTGTTCTAGTTTTATCTTAGCTAACATTACTCTATCTGTTAGTGATTCTAACTCTGCTTGAGTCTTCAGCTTCAAGTGAAAAATGATTGGCCACAGGTCTTAGAATTTTGGGTTTCCTAGCTTTTGGGCGGAGAGTAATCCCTAACTGTCCAGCTACATTACTCAACTTTTCAACAGAGAGGGATTCTAAGCTGTACTGAGTTACTTCTCTCTGTATGTAACTCCTTTTATGCCAATGTAACTCCTTTATTCAAAAAGGGAGGGAGACAGAAATTAGGAAAAATTATGAGGCCCATAGATAGGGCAGAGAAGAAGAAACTGTTCCCTTAGCAGAGGTGTCAATAACCGAGGGGCATTGATTTAAGGTAAGGGGCAAGTGGTTTCGAGGAGATTTGAGGGAAAAAATATTTCACGCGGATGGTGGCTGGAATCTGGAACACACTACCTGTAAAGATGGTGGAGGCAAGAACCCTCACAACATTTAAGAAGTATTTAGATGAGCACTTGAAATGCCATAGCATACAAGGTTACAGGCCAAGTGCTGGAAAAGGGGATTAGAATGGACAGGCTTGATGGCCAGCACAGACAGAGTGGGGCGAAGGGACTGTTGCTGTGCTGTAAAACTCTGTGCATCTATGACACTTCCAATTTCTCATTTGTTGTTGCGTTATCATCACTAGAACCGCCATATTTCTGTTACAGCCAGGTGAGGAGGGGTCCCAGGCTCTCCTCTTGTCCTAACTTTTATTTCACTGCAGCGGGGTGTATTCCTTTTTAGCAGTGGACATGCTGACCACCTGAGTGAGCATTTTACCATTTACCGTTGTTGTGATCGTGAAAGAACCAATCAGACAGGTTTTCTTGAGTTTAAACAAGAGGTGAGTTTATTATACTTAACAATCTAAACTGAATCTAAATAAAATAATAAACATACACACATTCATGCACACACACACAGACCTGTAGATCACACAGAAATAAATTATAGAGTGAGAACTAAATTTCTATTCGGAGTAGAGTCCAGAATAAATTAAAAATAAACCAAAATCTGTGAGATTGGGTAATTCTGTGGTCTGCGCCTTTGCCTCCCTTATTTATAAGTGTCATGTCATCTGCAAGGGTTTAAATTATGTTGTTTTACATATAAGTTTATGTCACTTGTATATTTATCTATATGTCAGGAAGAGCACTGGTTTTAATACTGACCCCTGAGAAACAGCACTGTATTCTTCCCCTCCCCCAGTCTGAACAATGTCTGTTCACCACTTCTCTCTGCTTTCTGTCCCCGAGTCAGTGTCATATCCACTCTATCACTCTCTCATTAATCTATATGTTCCATTTTTCATAACAAGTCTATGAAATGTCATTTGATCACAGGACTTTTGATAGTCCAGATACATAACAGGAAACACACTATCCTCATCAACACTCACAGTTATGTCATCAACTAACTTGATCAAGATTATCAGACATGATTTTCCATTAACCTATCCGTACTGTTTATCATTTAATATCACATGTTTTTCCAAGAATGATATATTTTTGTACTGGGTCACGGCCTCCAGAAATTTCCAACCACCGACATTAGACTGACTGGTCAGTAGTTATCGGGTTTATCTAATGTCTCCTTATTTAAACAGCTTGTAACAGCTTTGTCATCACTCCCAGATCCAAAGAGGATTGAAAGCTTCTGGCCAGTGCCTCTGCTATTTCCACATTCCTTCCCTCAACAAACCTCATATATCCCATCTGGACTGGGTAAATCTTCGACACTATTGTGGTGTAAAAAGTGTTGGATTGAAAGGTGTTAACTGAACCTGTTTGTTCATTGACTTTAATTAACATCAGTCTCCAAGGACTCGAATTGTGTCACTGGAGGGTTTCCCTCTTCTATTAATAATGGATTCCTTCCAATGTGCTGGCTCATAGTGTCAGTGGGAGCATCACCCCCGGCACTAACAGAGATCAGCGGCTCCAGAGAGCGAGAGAGGAGAGATCAGAATCTGAGAACAATAGATTGGAATTTTACAACAATGGTTCAGAATCTGAGAACAATAGATTGGAATGTTATAACAATGGACAGCATGAAATTCTCCTATTGGTTTAGCCTCGGTACTGCAGATTATTTTTGGATAACATTAGATTTGCGGATCTATTATGCTCCGAAGATGATTCAAACGATTTACTATCCCATACTCGCTATTATTGGTGTCCCTGGCAAGTCTCTGTATCCAACTATTAGATCTATAAATCATATTTCACTGATTTAGTGTTCTTGTCATGTAAATCTTGGGAAGACTTAAGCCACAGTCTTCAGTCTCTGTCTCACATTCCACTCTGCATCCAATATCTGCATTCCCCTCCCTACCCAATGTCTGAGGCTGAAACAGACTGCTTGGAACTTCTTTGCTATATTTATACCTGAGCTGAGTTCATTGCCATATTCTGCCTATCACCAACCCTACCTGCTACTACCTCTGTAATATCACCCATCATCATCTCTGCCCATCTGCTAATAAACCCTCATCTGTGCCGTTGTTAAATCCACACTTAACTATTCCAATTCTATCCTGGTCACCCTCCCAGATATCAACCTGCATAAACAACAGCCCATCCAGAACTCTGCTGCCTATATCCGAACTCAGACCAAATCCCGATCGCCCATTACTTCTGTGCTTACTGATCTACATTGGCTCCGGGCCTGGCAGTACCTAAATTTTAATATTCTCATTCTTGTGTTTGAATCCCTCCATGGCCTCACCCCTCAAATTAGTCCCATTTCCCTTCCATTGCACATATTCTTTTAAATCTTATGCCTTCAAGTCTTTTTCCAATTCCCTTTCAGAAGTGAGCTGTTTTCACTCTATTTCTTCTCCTGCTGTGATTTTCACTCTATGACGTTTCACTCTATGATGGCACTGGTGCCAACGCAATGGAAACCTGGAACTATAAAATGATGTGAACTGCACAGCCGGCCACTTCTAGTGTGGCCAGCACAGTGCCCCGTGCTGGGCAGGGAACTAGCCTGGGTATACTGTGCATGTGCTGTTAGAGTGAGGAAGGGTTTGAATTGACGTCAATCTGCCATTCCGACAGCTTGGATGCACGTCTTTAAATCTTGATCTGTGCATGTCGACTGACCGCCTGTGTTAGTCTCTCTCAGCTGAACATACATTCAGCAGCACGAAGGACCCCCACTGGTGTTATTTAAAAGGACCAGGAATCCAACGTGCAGGTGAGGGTCTTGTGACTTACTTTTGCTGTTGTAAAGTTAGTGGAGCTGCTGTGGATGGTATTCTGGAGGTTGTGTTGTAAGCTGCTGCAGACATTCAGGGAGGAGAGAGGATTTGGTGAACCAACTCTGGACAAGGTATGGGGACTGTAGTTACAGTGTTTCTGGGTCTGTCACATGACCAACAAATGGAGCAGAGGCTGCAGAGAGGGGAAGCTCTGTAATGAGGGAGAAGGAGGGGGCTCTGCCTTACCCACCCCGGTTTTGCAAGAGCACTTTTCCTACCTACACCTAACCCAGGAGCAGTGTGTGAGGTGACTCTGATTCAATAAAGAGGTGGCCGCAGAGCTGTGTAACCTCCTGCAACACGACCTGGAGCCTCACACCAGGGTGAGGACGGAGCTGTCAGTGGCTGTTAAGGTCACAGTTTCATTGAACGTCTATGTATCTGGATTTTTAGAGCCAGGAGCATGAGACAAATCTAACGTAGGGATGTAGAAATCGATGTAGTCATAAAATATTTTCCGACATAAAAGGAGGCCATTTTACCCCTCCATGCCAGCTCAATCTGGAACAATCCAGTCATTCCCACTCCCCCTCTCAATCCCCCTATCCCTGCAAGTTCATTTCCTTCAGGTGCCCATCCAGTTTCCTTTTGAAATCATTGATTGTCTTATCTTCCACCACCCTCACGGTCAGTGAGTTCCATCTCATTACCATTCACTGTGTAAAAAAGTTCTTTCTCATATTCCCCCTGTATCTCTTACCCAAAACCTTCCATCTGAGTCCCCTTGTCCGTGTTTCATCAGTAAATGGGAATAGTTTTTCCTTGTCTATCTTATCTACTTCTGTCATAATCTTGTAAACCTCTATCAAATCTCTCTCAATCTCCTTTACTCCAGGGAGAACAACTGCAGCTTATCCAAACTAACCTTGTAACATCGATAGCACAGATAGATGGATATTTGCTCTGTTTGTAAACCCGTGCCATTCCTGCACTGTATGTGTTTGATGGGAACAGTGTAGAGGGAGATTTACTCGATATCTAACCCTGTTTATTTTTCTTCCCCTTTTAGATATCCCATATTGAGGGGGCCTTTATTCTCAGGCCCGCTTTATATACATATTTAAAATTTTTAAATAACTTTATTTAAAACAGATAAATAAACCAAAATCTCAAATTAAAATGCCTTTCGCGGCGTCGATGATGCACTCCAGTCCCTGTGGTGCCCACCGGTCACAGAAGGCCTCAAGCGTACCGGCGGAAACTACATGCTCCTTCTCCAGGGACACCCGGGCGCGAGCGTAACCACAGAAGAGGGGCTGGCAATCGGGCAGGACGGACCCCCCGACGGCCCGCAGCCTGGACCTGTGAGTTGCCACCTTTGCCAGGCCCAGGAGCAGAATGACGAGGAGATCCTCCTCCCGGCTTAAGCCCCTCCACATCGGGTGCCCAAAGATCAGGAGCGTGGGACTGAAGTGCAGCCAGAACATATGGTGCAGCCCCTTCAAATACTCAAAGTGGGGCTGCAACCTCGTATATATGTGAAACACGGACTCGCCCAGGACGCAGAAAGTATAGGCGGCCTGGGACTCCGTAAACCTACGTAAAAGTCTGCTGTACGGGACCGCCCTGTGCAACACCCTCCACCCCAGGTCCCCGAGGTAAAGGGGGAAGACTCCCGCGTAAAGAGACCTCCATCGGGGTTTCCCCTCCCTGCCAGATTGCAAGGCAGACCGCCAGGGCGTATCCGGCCAGCTGACGAAGGCCAGGAAGTGGAGAGTGTGCAGGAGCAGCCCGTGCAGGAAACCCCTCTACGCTGACTGCAATGGCACGGAGGGCATTTTCCAAGAGGCGGCTCGGGCTGTGTGGGACTGGCTCCTGAGGAGGGTTTGGGGGCCTGGGTCCGCTCTCCCGAGCCCAATCACCACCCACAGTGAGGGGCATCCCAGGTGCTTTGGCTACTCCTCTGCCCACTGGTCCGACCCTGGAGCAGGCCGCCCGGACAGCCGAGGCACTCTCCTCAGCTGGCGAGGGAGCACCCTGACTGGACGGGACCATGTTCCAGAATCGGAATAGATCCCGATAAAAGACAGGCAACTCCCTCAGAGAGGCGCGGCTAACGGACTCCACTGGGAGCTGTGTGTCGTCTTGAAGGCAGTGACACTGGTGGAAAAAATACGTCGCCAGCGCACACCATCTGGGAGGACGATCTCTGCAGGTATCTCTGCAGGTTCCGAACGTGGAGAGTCGCAGCCTGGGTGCGGACGCACACCAGCGACTGGCCGCCCTCCTCCATCAGGAGACTCAGGACCACGGCAGAGACCCTGTGTTTCCTCTTGCCCCAGATGAAATCGACGAATTTCTTCTGGTTCTTGGTGTGTAATGCAGGGGGCGGGGCCAAAGTGACCAACGGGTACCACAGCATGGAGGTTGGTTTCAGACCAACGCTCGGCCCCTGTAGGAAAGCACTCGGAGCAGTCCTGACCAACGCCCCAGCCGTGTGGTGACTTTCGCCTCCGACTCCTGCCAGTTTGCCCGCCAGGCTTCCTCAGCGGGGCTCAGGTGGACTCCCAGATAGAGGAGGTGCGTGGTGCTCCACGCAAAAGGTGTCATCTCCTCCGGCAGGGAGTCCACCCGCCACTGACCAACCAGGAGTCCGGAACATTTCTCCCAATTGATCCTCGCGGAGGACACAGCAGAAAAGGTTTGCTGGCAGTCACGCATCCTCCGCAAGTCAACGGGATCTGTAACCACGAGGAGCATGTCGTCGGCGGAAGCCGAGAGGACGACCCGCTGGCCGGCTCACGCAGAGTCAATCCCGTCAACCTCCTGCAAATGCGGCCCAAGTCCAAAAATGCACAGAGTCCCGAAAAGGTTTTTGTGATCCACCCTGTCGAACGCCTTCTTCTGACCGAAGGAGAGTAAGGCGACCAACTGACCAGTCCTCTGGGAAAGTTGGATCAGGTCCCAGAACAGGTGGATGTTGTCCTGGATGGAATGGCCCTGGACCGTGTAGGACAGGTCGGGTTGGATCATGTGGGCCACCATGGAGCCAAGGCGGGTAGACATAGCCCGGGCAAAGATATTATAATCCGTGCTGAGGAGGGAGATCGGACGCCAGTTTTTAAGCAGGCGGAGATCGCCCTTCTTCGGCAGCAGGACGACGACCGCCGGGGCATCTCCCCGGTCGCCAGGCTTTCCCCCAGGACCCGCGCATAATCGTCCCCCAGGATGTCCCAGAACGCCCTGAGGAGCTCCACGGTCAACACATCCAACCTTGGGGATTTGCCCCTCGAGAGCTGGTGGAGGGCGCCGGTCAGCTCTGCTCACGTGAGCGGAGCCTCCAATCCTTCGGCTGACTTGCGGCTGGTCCTCCCACAAAACTCTGCGTGCATCCTCGCTGGACGGATCCGGAGAGAACAATGCACTGCAATAAGTACGGTCCAGGAGGCCCTTTCTCTCCGGATCCGTGATGGAGGATCCGCCGTCGGCCAGCAGCTCGACGAGCTGCTTACCAACCCCCTGCCATTTTTCCAGCGAGTAGAAGAAGGGTGAGGCGCGGTTCAGATCTTCCAGGATCTGGATCCGCGACCTCACGTACGCGCCTCGGGACCCTATGAGCTGCAGGTCCCTCAGCGCACCCTACTTCTCTTTGTACGCCTGCCACAGGGCCGGGTCCATGATGGCATGACCGAGGAGGGACTCCAAGTCGAGAACCTGCCTCTCAAGGCGCCCGATCTCGGCTTCCCGCCTCTTGGTCGACCCCTTCGCGTACTCCTGACAGAAGATGCGGATGTGAGTCTTGCCCACATCCCACCATAGCCTCAAGGAGGGGAAGCTACCCTGCTTCCTTCTCCAGTCGGCCCAGAATCGACAGAACGAGTCCCGGAACAGCTCGTCCTCCAGCAGCCAGTTGTTAATGTGCCAGTACGCAGATCCCGCCAGCGTGCGGAGCGGAAAGAACTCTGCCCACACCAGGTGGTGGAGCACGGCACCAGCCACCTGGAGGCCGCCGAGACGCGTGAGACGTACGCCTGCGAAAAGTAGAGGCGGTCGTTTCGCGACCCTCCCCCTCCAGACCTCCACGTGAAGGCGCTGGAGTCGGGATGGAGTTTCTGCCAGACGTCTACCAAGTTAAGGGAGCTGATCAGCCCCTCAACTTCTCGACCGACGCTTGGCCGCGCTGGGGACCTGAGCGATCCCCCAACTCGAAGGTGCAGTTAAAATCCCCCCCCGCCCCCCCCCCCCGAGGATGATGCACTCGCTGCTATCGATGGGGCTCAAGAGAGCAGACACTTCTTCAAAGAAGCGCGCTTGCAACGCGCCGGGCCTGGGCGCGTACACGTTCACATCGTGGAGCAGCACGGTCCCCAGGCGAACGGCGTGGTGGAGCAAGCAACCCGGCACTAGCTCCTTGACCCCCAAGATCTCCGGCTGAAAAGTCGGGGCCAACAAGATAGCCACCACATTAGAAATAGGGGTGAGGTGACACATGTAGAACCCACCCTGCCAGTCCAGGAGCCAGGTGGCTTCATCTCCCGGAACGGTGTGGGATTCCTGCAGAAAGCTCACTGCGTATCTCCCTTCCCTGAGGACTGAGAGATTGGCAAATCTGTGGTGAGACCCCCTGCTGCCGTTGATGTTGAGGCTGGCTATGGTTATCTTCATGTCAAAGGTACTAAAAACCCGTCACCAACACCTCACTGTGAGGAGGGACTGGAAGTGCACCTTGCCCTCCACTCCCCCAGCAATCCATTGAGGAACACATTAAAACGGCGCCTCTCAAGCAGTTTCACGCCCGCGCGCTTGCCCGCTTTCTTAAGGGCGGCACGGACGGACTGTATGATCAGCGCCAGATTCGACCAACGACCGAGGGCCAGCTGACCTTTATTGCGGCAACCCCTGCAAACCGCGAGGAAATCCCGGAATTCCGCCGTGGGGATGAGAGGAGATTCAGTGGGAGGCACGAGGGACTCCACCACCTCACTGGCGATGGAATCAAGATCATCCTCCGTGCCCCACAGGGGATTCTCTGTAAAGAGAAAAGAGGAGGGGGCTCTGCCATACCCACCTGGGGTGTTCCAAGGGCACTTTTTCTACCTACACCTAACCCAGGAGCAGTGTGTGAGGTGACTCTGATTCAATAAGGAGGTGGTCACAGAGCTGTGTCAACTCCTGTAACACGACCTGGAGCCTGACACCAGGGTGGGGACAGAGCTGTCAGTGGCCGTTAAAGTCACAGTTCCATTGATCTTCACTGCATCCGGATCATTCCCCAGGCAGGAGTGGGCGGCATATCCAACAGATTCACAGAGAGTCAGAGTCGTTTACGAAATAGGAGGAGGCCATTCGGCCCCTCTGTACCAGCTCTCTGTGGAACAATCGAGTCAGTCCCACTCCCCCACTCAATCCCCGTATCCCTGCAAGTTCATTTCCTTCAGATGTCCATCCGGTTTCCTTTTGAAATCATTGATTGTCTCGGCTTCCACCACACTCACGGGCTGTGAGTTCCAGCTGATTAACATCCACTGTGTAAAAAAGTTCTTCCTCCTATTCCCCCTGCATCTCTTACCCAAAACCTTCCATCTGTGTCCCCTAGTCCGTGTTTCATCAGTTAATGGGAACAACGTTTCCTTGTCTATCTTCTCTCAACCGATCATAATCTTGTACACTTCTATCAAATCTCTCTCAATCTCCTTTATTCCAGGGACAGCAACTCCATCTTCTCCAAACTAACCTTGTAACTAAAATACCCCAATCCCTGGAAGCATTCCAGTCGAATCATAGAAAGTTAAGGCACAGAAAGCAGCCACTTGGCCCATCTTGTCTGCGCCAGCCAGAAAATGATCCATCTATTCTAATCCCATCTTTCACCATTTGGAGCGTAGACCTGCAGATTACAGCACTTAAGGTGGATATCCAGACTATGTTTGAATGAGTTGAGGGTTTCTGACTCAACTACCCTTTCAGGTAGTGAATTGCAGACCCAGCACCACCCTCATCTCCTTTCTGATCTTTCTACCAATCACTTTAACTCTATTCCCCCTCTTCGATGTTATGGTGAATAGGTTCTTCACCTCCACTCTATCCAGGTCCTTTACAATTTTGTGCATTTCAATCAGATCACCCCTCAGCCTTCTCTGTTTCAAGGAGAACAACCCCAGCCTATCTAATCTTTCTACATAGCTGCAGTTTTCCAGTCCTGGCAACATCCTCGTAAATCTCCTCTGTACCCTCTGGAGTGCAATTACATCCCTTCTGTACTGAGGTGACCAGAACTATACACAGTACTCAAGTTGTGGCCTAACCCATGAGTTATACAGCCCCAGCCTAACCTCCTGTTCTTGTATTCTGTACCTGGGCTGATAAAGGAAAGCATTCCATATGCCACGTTGTCGAACACTCCTGCTGTGTTCAGGGATGTGTGGAAATTCAATCCAGGGTCCCTCACTTTCTCTACACTTCTCAGTATTGTGCCATCAATCCTGTATTCCTTTGCCTTGTTTCACCTCCCTAAATGCATCAGATCATACTTCTGCAAGTTGAATTCCTTTTGCCACGTTTCTGCCCATCTGACCAGGCCATCACTATCTTTCTGTCGTCTACAGCTACCCTCCTCACTCGCTACCACATGGTCAATCTTTGTGTCATCTGCAAACGTCTTGATAATGCCCCCTACATTTAAGTCCAAATCATTAATATAGACCACAAAAAGCGAGGGATCCAGTACTGAGCCCTGCGGAACGCCACTGGAAACAGCCTTCCAGTCTCTAAAACAGCCGTCAACAAATACCCTTTCTTTCCTGCCACTGAGTCAATCTTGTATCCACCTTGATGCATTTCCCTGGATCCCGTGGGATTTTTTTTTTTAGAGATACAGCACTGAAACAGGCCCTTTGGCCCACCGAGTCTGTGCCGACCATCAACCACCCATTTATACTAATCCTACATTAATCACATATTCCTACCACATCCCCACCTGTCCCTATATTTCCCTACCACCTACCTATACTAGGGGCAATTTATAATGGCCAATTTACCTACCAATCTGCAAGTCTTTTGGCTTGTGGAAGGAAACCGGAGCACTCGGACGAAACCCATGCAGACACAGGGAGAATTTGCAAACTCCACACAGGCAGTACCCAGAATTGAACCCGGGTCGCTGGAGCTGTGAGGTTGCGGTGCTAACCACTGCGCCACTGTGCCACCCCAATCTGATTTTCTGAACCAGTCTGCCATGTAGGACATTGTCAAAAGGCTTGCTACCATCCAAGTAGACAACATCAACTGCACTACCCTCATTTATCTTCCTTGTTACTTCTTCAAAAAATTCGACCAAGTTGGTCAAACAAAATCTTCCCTTAACAAATCCATACTGACTATCCTAAAATAAATAGAGGTGGTGAGTAGAGAAGAAGGAAAGTTATTGTGAACCTTTATAAAGCTCTGGTTAGGCCCCAACTGGAGTGCTGCATCCAGTTCTGTTCACCACACATTAGAAAATATGTGAGTGTCCTTGACAGGGTGCAGAGGAGATTTACCAGAATCGTTCCAGGGATGGAGGATTTTAGCTACAAGGTTACTCTTGAAAAGCCTATATTATTTTCCTTGGAGTAAAGGAGATTGAGGGGAGATTTGATAGAGGTATACATGATGATGACTTGTTTGGAAAAGGTAGAAGGGAAAAGATGTTCCCATTAGTTAATGGTACAAGGACCAGAGTTCAGGTGGTGGAACAGAGATACAGGGGGATGTGACGAACAACTTTTTTACACAGCGAGTGGGAATGGCCTCTAAAATCACTGCCTACGAGGGTGTTGGAAGGAGTGATGGTGAATGATTTCAAAAGGATATTGGATGGACACGTGAGGGAAATAAACTTGCAGGAATATGGAGACAGAGCTGGGGAATGAGACTGACTGGATTTATCTAGGAAGAGCTGGCATGGACTCGATGGTTTGAGTGGCCTCATTCTGTGCTCAAATGACTATGACTCTCTGACAGGGGATTACAATTACTACTGCTTTCCTATACTGGGAAAGTTTATCATGGACTGGGCAGTATCACCCGTGATGTAAGTGGCCAGAACGTGGTTAATAAATGTCCTTCACAAACAGTGTAAATCAGTTCAGACCCACTCACAATTCTGGAGTCATTCACAATGGGGAGTAGTTTCTCCTGGTTTTCTCTACACAGGACAGCAACCAGGCTTTTCACTGTGTCCTCCACCTCCATGTGGAAAGTCTTGCCAGGGTTAGGTGGGATAAGGCGCGTTACCTGGGCGACAGCTTTCTTCAGTTGTACTGCTTCTTCCGTGCTCTTTTCAGTCCAACCGGGTTAAACCTGGTCATTATCACCATTAGGTAGTTCATAAAGTGGAGTCACAGTCTCTGCAAATCGAGGGATGAGGTTCCACTAATACCCCACCAGCCTGAATATAGGGCACTGGGCAGTCTTTGAGGTGGACAGTTGTAGATGCTGGATGGTCTCGACCTGATGTTGGTCTGGACTGATGCTGGATGATCCAATCTGGACACCTAGAATGGTGACACAACCTTGCACCAGCTGGGCCTTACGTGGATGGTCTTTTCGTCCAGCTCCCAAAGTAACTGCAGTAGTTCCTGTGAAAGGGTTAAATGTGTGGACACGGTCTGTGGTGATGAGGAGGAGATCATTGACATATTGCACAAAGCAGGAAGACTGTGAAAAGCTCAGAAGGCCCCCGGTTATACGTTTGTGGAAAATAGTGGGGTTATTGTGGAACTCCTTGTGACTGACATGTCCAGAGGTATCTCTGGTCCTCAGAAGTGAATGTGAATTTAAATTTTTTCTCTAGTTTTACTGGGATACTCCAATAACCATTAGAGATATCCAGGGTGATGAAGACAGCCCTGCCGCAGGAAATCCGGGAGAGTAGGGTGGGTGTCTCTCAGACAACTGGATTCACGTAGGAGTGAATGAGCTGAGTTTGAGGCTGCAGAGAGGGGAAGCTTTGGAAAGAGGGAGGAGGAGGGGTCTCTGCCCGACCCACCCCGGGTTTTCCAAGAGCAAAAGGAGCAGTGGTTCTCATACCAAACCCTGGGGAAAAACACTGTATACTCCCATCGAGTCTGAACAACAACCTTTCACCACTTCTCTCTGTTTACTGTTCCTTAGCCTATTTTATATCCACACTGTCTCTATCCCTTTAATCCATAGGGTTCAGTTTTCCTAACCTGTTCATTGAATGGCACTTGATCAAACACCTTTTGAATGTCCATATATATAACTTCAATCACACCACCCTCATCAACCCTCTCCATTGTTTAATCAAAGAACTCCATCAAGTTTACCTCACCACCACCTCTCTCCACTCCTCCACTGTTGTTAAATTATCAGATTGCTTATCCGACATCCAGTACTGGATGAGCAGAAATGTTCTCCAATTAAGTATTGGGAAGACTGAAGCCAATGTTTTCAGCCCCCACTTCAACTCTGTTCCCTTGCTATTGATCCCATCCCTCTCCCGAGTAACACTCTGAGATTCAGACAGTTTATTTGCAACCTTGGTGTCATATTTGGGATAAAATTAATGGGCACATGGACAAATAGGAAAACCAGCATGTATTTGTTTGGGGAAAATTGTGTTTAACTAAATGGTTGGAATATTTTGAAGAGGTAAAAAGGAAGCTTCGTGAGGGCAATGCTGCTGCTGTGGTATAAATTGAATTCCAAAAGGCATTTGATAAAGTGTTATGCAACAGACCTGTGAGCAAAGTTATAGCTCATCAAATAAAAAGGCCAGTAGCAACATGAAACTAAGCTGGTTGAGTGACAGGAGACAGAGAGTAGTGATTAATGGATGCTTTTCGGGCTGGAGAACAGTTTGCAGTGGAATCAAAACAAAATACTGCGGATGCTGGAAATCAGAAATATAAACAGAAAGTGCAGGAAATACTCAGCAGGTCTGGCAGCATCTGTGGAGAGAGAAGCAGAGTTAATGTTTCAAGTCGGTGACCTTTCATCAGAACTGGCAAAGGTTAGAAATGTAATAAGTTTTAAGCAAATATAGTGGGGGTTTTGGGGGAAACACAAGTACAGAAAGGTGAGCATTAGAGCGGGGGTGGGGGATGGAGGGTGTTGAAATGATAAGCGAGCGGAAGTTCAGTGTCATGCCTTCTGGACTGAGTGGAGGTGTTCCACAAAGCGGTCACCCAATCTGCATTTAGCCTGCTGCGGTGTTCCAGTGAATAACAACGCCAGCTCAAGGAACAGCACCTCATTGTCCGATTAGGCATTTACAGCCTTCTGGACTGAATATTGAGTTCAACAATTATTTTGTTTTAACATTTTTTGCCATGTGTCGGCCTGAAACTGGATTTGGTCTGTTGGTGCTTTTGGCTCGAGCTGTTCATTATTCTATCATTTAACACCCTCTCTGCACTAATGCTTTATCTTTCGCCACACAACAAGCACATTTTCTTTGCCTTTGCCCCAAGACCTCCTCGTCACTTAATCTCTCTGACCCTCTGTTCTATCTGCACCCCTTTTGTTCACTTTTGCCCCACCCCTGCTTTATTTGCTTAAAATCTATTACATTTCTGACCTTTGCCAATTCTGATGAATGGTCACACACCTGAAACGTTAACTTTGTTTATCTCTCCACAGATGCTGCCAGGCCTGCTGAGTATTTCCAGCACTTTTTGTTCATATTTACGGTTTGCAGTGGAGTTCCCCAGGGATCAGTGTTGGGACCCTTTCTCTTCCTGACAAATATTAATTACCTAGACCTTGGTGTACAGGGCACAATTTCAAGATTTGCAGAGGATGCATAACTTGGAAGCATTGTGAACTGTGAAGAGGATAGTGTAGAACATCAAAAGGACATAGACAAGTTGGTGGAATGGACAGACAGGTGGCAGATGAAGATCAATGTGGAGAAATGTGAAGTGATTCATTTTGGTAGGAAGAACATAGAGAGACAATAGAGAATAAAGGGTGCAATTCTAAAGGGGGTGCAGGAGCAGAGGGACCTGGACGTATATGTGCATTGGTCATTGAAGGTGGCATGACAGGATGAGAGAGCAGTTAATAAAGCATATAGTATCCTGGGCTTTATTAACAGAGGCATGGGATACAAGAGCAAGGAGGTTATTTTGAACTTGTGTAAGACACTAGTTCGGCCTCAGTAGCAGTATTACGTCCAGGTCTGGGCACCACACCTTATCTAACGTGAAGACATTGGAGAGTGTGAAAATACATTCACAAGAATGGTTCCAGGGATGAAGAATATCAGTTAGGAAGATAGACTGGAGAAGTTGGAACATGTTCCTTAGAGAAGAAAAGGCAGAGAGGAGATTTCAAAAAGTCTGCAAAATTATGAGGTGTCTGGAGAGAGTGGATAGGGAAAAACTGTTGCCATTCCTGAAAGGATCGAAAACGAGAGGGCAAAGAATTAAAGTAATTGGTAAAAGAAGCATAAGTGACATGAGGAAAACGTTTTCACACAGTGAGTGGTTAAGGTCTGGAATGCACTGCCTGAGAGTGTGGTGGAGGCAGATTCAATCGAGGCATTCAGGAGGAAATTGGACAGCTATCTGAAAAGGAAAATTGTACAGAGTTACAGGGAGAAGGCAGGAGAGTGGCATTAGATGAATTGCTCTTTTGCAGAGCCAGTGCAGATACGATGGACTGAATGGCCACCTTCTGTGCTGTAACAATTCTATTATTCTGTGACATTCGACCACAAAATGAGCTTCCAACCTCATATTCGTGCCATCACTATGACGACGTATTTCCACCTCAATAACATTGCCCGACTTCACCCCTGTCTCAACTCATCTGCTGCTGAAGCTCTCATTCATGCTTTCATTACCTGTAGACTAGACTATTCCAACTCATTCTCCCACATTCTACTATCTGTAAACTTGAGGTAATCTAAAACTCTGCTTCCTGTGTCTTAACTCACGGCAAGTCCCATTCCCCGATCACTGACCTGCATCAGCTCACAGTCAAGCAATGTCTTTATTTTAAAATTCTCAACACGTTTTCAAATCCCTCCATGGTCTCACCCCTCACTATCTCTGTAATCTCCTCCAGCCCCACAGTCCTTCGAGGTACCTCTGCTCCTCTAATTCTGGATTCTTGTGCATCCCTGATTTTAATTACTCTCACTTTTGTGGCCATACCTTCAGTTGCCTCGGTCGCAAGCTCTGGAATATCCTCCCTTCACAGCTCCACCTCTCCACCTCGCTTTTATCCTTTAACACACTCCTTTAAAACCTGCCTCTTTGACCGAGCATTTGGCTACCCATCCTAATATCCCATTTTGTGGTTCAGTGTTATACTTTGTTTCATAATGCTGCTGTGAAGTACGTCGGGATAAGTTCTTGTTGAAGTTTGCCAGACATGATTTGTCGTTAGCATATCCGTGCTGCTTGAAATTTATTATGCTGTACTTTTCCAAGCAACAAATATTTATGACCTGGGTTGTGAAATGCCCCACCTATGGTCATATTGACTGGACAGTACATTGTTTAACCCATATCACCTTTTTTAAACAAGGTGTAACAATTGCAGCCCTCCAGTCCTCTGTCATCGTTCCCATATCCAAAGAGAATTGACAGATTCTGTCCAGTGCCTCTGCCATTTGCACCATCCCTTCTCTCATCAACCCTCATAATTCCCATCCAGACCGGTTAAATGCTCCAATTTATTGTAGTGCTAAGAGTGTTGGATTGAAAGGTGTTAATTGAACCTGTTTGTTCAGTGACTTTAATTAATACCAGTCTCCATGGACCATAATTGTGTCACTGGAGGGTTTCCCTGTTCTATTAATAATAGACTCATTTCAATGTGTTACCCCTAGTGTCAGTGGGAGCATCATCCCCGGGACTAACAGGGATCAGTGGCCCCAGAGAAAGGGAGAGGATAGATCAGAATCTGAGAACAATAGATTGGAATGTTACAACAATGGGTCAGAATATGAGTACAATAGATTGGAATGTTACAACAATGGGTCAGAATATGAGTACAATAGATTGGAATATTACAACAATGGGTCAGAATATGAGTACAATAGATTGGAATGTTACAACAATGGGTCAGAATCTGAGTACAATAGATTGGAATGTCAGAACAATAGGCAGGAGTTTCATCTGGCAGTTTGACTTTCTTTCTGCAAATTTTGACTGGCTGCCAATAAACAGGCGGATCTATTACGCACTTATGATTATTCAATATTTTTTTAATCCCATCCTGGCTATCATTGGTTTCACTGGGAAGTGTCTCGATCCACTTATTTATTCTATAAACCATGTTTAACTGCATTACTGTTCTTGCCATTTCCTCCATATGTTGAACAGGCAGATACATAGTGCAGAGAGTCTGTGAGAAAGGTTAGACAGTTGACAGGGCACAGTTGCAGCCAGTATGATGGGAGAAGTGTGTCTATTTTAACGCAAGAAGTGTCAGGAATAAGGGTGATGAACTTAGAGTATGGATCAGTACTTGGAGCGACAATGTTGTGGCCATTACGGAGACTTGGATATCACAGGGGCAGAAATGAATGTTGGATGTTCCGGGGTTTAGATGTTTCAAAAGGAATAGGGAGGTGGCAACATTGAATAGAACTGATGGGATTTTCCTGTTACTTTGCTTTGTAAAAACAGTGTCCAGCTCTCTGCCGGCCATTTTGGTTGTTTTACAAGCTTTTCACAAGTGACGAAAAATTCTGCCACATCCTCCTCATTGAACTTTGTCATGAACTGGGAGAACTTTAAGAGATCAGCACATGGTCCTGAGCTAGGGGTAGCTCCCTCAAGAGCTGTGCCTTCACTGGGTGTACTGGGTCTTCTTCTAGTTGTTTGAGCCGCCTTAACTCCCTTTCCTCCTTCTCCTTCTGGAACACTCTTACTTTTTCCCTTTCTTGGCACTCGCTCTGCGCTTTCTCGCTCTCTCTGGAATTCTAATTCTAGTCTCTTCTTTTCCAGTTTTACCTTAGCTAACATTACTCTATCTGTTAGTGATTCTAACCCTGTTTGATTCTTCAGCTTTAAGTGGAAAATGGTTGGCCAAAAGTCTTAGGAATTCGGGTTTCCAGGTTTTTAGATGGAGAGTAATCCCTAACTGTCCAGCTACATTGCTCAACTTTTCAACAGAGAGGGATTTTAACCTGTACCAAGTTACTTCACTCTGTATATAACTCCTTGATTGGGAATGTAACTCCTTTAGTCAAAAAGCGAGGGAAACAGATAACAGAAAACTACAGGCAAGTTAGCATCACATCTGTCATAGGAAACATGTTAGAAGCTATTATTAAAGACGGTGTAGCCGGCACTTAGAAACATTCAACCTAATCAGGCAGAATCAAAATGGTTTTATGAAAGGGAAATCATGTTTAATCAATTTATTGGAGTTCTTTGAAGAGGTACCATGTGCTGCGGAGAAAGGGGCACCGGTGGATGTACTGTACATAGATTACCAGGATGCAATAGATAAGGTGCCATATCAAAGGTTTTGTGAAAATAAAAGCTCATGGTGAACGGGGTAACATGTTGGCATGGATAGAAGATTGGTTAGCTAACAGAAAACAGAGAGTAGGCATAAATGGGCCATTTTCTGGTTGGCAAGATGTAAGGACTGGTGTGCCACAGGGATCAGGGCTGGGACCTCAACTTTTTGCAATTTATATAAATGACTTGGATGAAGGAGCCGATGGCCTGGTTACCAAATTTGCTGATGACACAAAGATGAGTAAGAAAGTAACTTGTGAAGGAGACATAAGGAGGCTGTAAATGAATATAGATAGGTTAAGTGATTGGGTAAAGACCTGGCAAATTGAGTATAATGTGGGAAAGTGGGAAATTGCCCATTTTGGCAGGAATAATAAAATCGAAGCATATTATCTAATGGTGAGAGATTGCAGAGCTCTGAGATGCAAAGGGATCTGGGTGTCCTTTTGCATGCATCTCCAAAGCTTAGTATGCATGTTCAGAAAGTAACTAGGAAAGCTGATAGAATGTTATCATTTATCGTGACGGTAATTGAATACAAAAGTAGGCATGTTATGCTTCAGTTATAGAGGGCATTGGTCAGACCACATCTGGAGTACTGTATACAGCACTGGTCTCCTTATTTAAGGAATGATGTAAATGCATTGGAAGCAACCCAGAAATGGTTTACTAGACTAATACCTGGAATGGGTGGGCTGTCTTATGAGGAAATATTGGACAGGCTAGGCTTATATCCACTGGAATTTAGAAGGGTAAGTGGCGACTTGATTTGAACATCTAAGACCTTGAGCAGTCTTGACAGGTGCATGTGGAAAGATGTGTGTATCTGGGTGTATCTAGGATTAGGGGTCACCATTTAAAAATGAGAGGTCGCCCATTTAAAACAGAGATGAGGAGATTTTTATTTCTCTGAGGGTTGTGAGCCTTGGGAATTCTCTTCCTCAAATGGCAGTGGAAGAGTGTCTTTAAGTACTTGTAAGACAGAGATAGATAGATTGTTGATAAGCAAGGGGGTGAAAGATTATCGAGGGTAGGTGGTAATGTGGAGTTGAGGTTTCAATCAGATTAGTCATGATCTTATTGAGTGGCAGAGCAGGCTTGAGGGGCCGAGTGGCCTACACCTGCTCCTAATTCATATGTTGATATGTTTGTATGCTCTGTCTTCGACCGTGGACATTTCAGTGTTCCAGCAGTGAAAACCACAATAAAACCTGCATTGATATTTTTAACTTTTTTCTCAGGATGAATTCTTTTTCCCACTTCCAATTTCTCATGTGTTGTTGCGTTATCATCATTCGAACCTCCAGATTTCTGTTCCAGCCAGGTGAGTAAGGGTCCCAGTCCCCCTCTTGTCTTATGTCTTATTTTACCGCAAGAGGGTATCCTTTTTAACAGTGGACGTGCTGACCACCTTAGTGAGTATTCTACCTTTTATCTTTGTTGTGATCATAAAAGAACCAATAGGACAGGTTTTCTTGAGTTTAAACAAGAGGTGAGTTTATTATACTTCACAATAGAAGCTGAATCTAAATAAAATAATAAAAATATACTCTACACATTCTCGCACACACTCTCATGAAAATCACACACAAATAAATTAGAGTGCGGAATAAACTCGTGATGGATTAGAGTCCAGAATAAATAAATTAAAAAAAAACGTCTGTGTGGTTGGATGATTCTCTGGTCTGCATTGTTCCACCGTTAGCTATGAGTTTCATGTCTTCTGCAAGAGTTGAAATTATGTTTTTATTTTTACGGAGACGTTGGTGTCATTTGTATATCTATCTATATTCCAGGAAAAGCACTGGTTCTCATACCGAGTCCTGAGAAACAGCACTGTATACTCCCCCTCCCCCAGTCTGAACAATGACCGTTCACCACTTCTCTCTGCTTTCTGTCCCTGAGTCAGTGTCATATCCACACTATCACTGTCACATTAATCCATGTCTTCCATTTTTCATAACAAGTCTATAAACTGACATTTGATCACCTGCCTTTTGAATGTCTGTACACATAACACAAAACACTCACAGTTTTGTCATCAACGAACTTGATCAGGATTATCAGGCATGATTTTCAATTAACCTATCCGTGCTGTTTGTTATTTATCATCCCATGTTTTTCCAAGAAAGATATATTTTTGAGCTGGGTTCTGGCCTCTAGTAATTTCCAACCACTGACATTCGACTGATTGGTCAGTAGTTACAGGATTTATCTAATCACTCCTTTTGTAACAGGGAGTAACATTTACAGCCCTACAGTCCTCTGTCATGACTCCCATATCCAAGGAGGATTGGAAGATTCTGACAGTGCCTCTGCTATTTCCACCATTCCTTCCCTCAGCAACCGCCTCCATTGTTTTATCAAAGAGCTGCATAGGGTTCAGTTTTCCTAATCAGTCTATTGAATGACACTTGATCAAACACCTTTTGAAAGTCTATAAATATAACTTAAATCACACCACCCTCATCAACCATCTCAATTGTTTTATCAAAGAACTCCATCATGTTTACCTCACCACCACCTCTCTCCACTCCTCCACTGTTGTTAAATTATCCAACAGCTTATCCGACATCCAGTACTGGATGAGCAGAAATTTCCTCCAATTAAATATTGGGAAGATTGAAGCCATAGTTTTCACGCCCCACTCCAACTCCGTTCCCTTGTTATTGATTCCATCCCTCTCCCTGGCAACAGTATGAGATTCATACAGTCTGTTTTTAACATTGGTGTCATATTCAGGACAAAATTAATAGGCACATGGACAAATGTGGGTTAATTAAGGAAAACCAGCCGGATTTGTTAAGGGAAAATGGTGTTTAACAAACTTGCTGGAGTTTTTTGAAGTGGTAAAAAAGAAGCTTGATGAGGACAATGAACAAAGAACAAAGAACAAAGAAAATTACAGCACAGGACCAGGCCCTTCGGCCCTCCAAGCCTGCGCAGATCCAGATCCTCTATCTAAACATGTCGGCTATTTTCTAAGGGTCTGTATCTCTTTTCTTCCTGCCCATTCATGTATCTGTCTAAATACATCTTAAAAGACGCCATCGTGCCCGCATCTACCACCTCGGCTGGAAACGCGTTCCAGGCACCCACATGCTGCTGATGTGGTTTAAATGGAATTCCAAAAAGCATTTGATAAAGTGTCACACAACAGACCTGTGAGCAAAGTTACAGCTCATCAAATAAAAGGACAGTAGCAGCATGAAACTAAACTGGTTGAGTGACAGGAAACAGAGAGTAGTGATTAATGGATGCTTTTCGGGTTGGAAAAAAGTATGTAGTGGAATCAAAACAAAATACTGCAGGTGCTGGAAATCTGAAATAAAAACAGAAAGTGCTGGAAATGCTCAGCAGTGTCTGTGGAGAGAGAAACAGAGTTAATGTTCCAGGTTTGTGTCCTTTCATCAGAACTGGCCAAGGTTAGAAATGTAATAGGTTTTAAACAAGTAAAGCGGGAGTAGAGGGTGTAAACACAAGGACATAAATGTGGACATTTGAGCAGGGGTGGGGGATCAAAGGTGTTGAAATGACAAGCGAGTGGAAGCTCGGGATCATGCTTTTGGACTGAGCGGAGGTGTTCCACAAAGCGCTCACCCAATCTGCGTTTCACCTGCTGCGGTGTTCCAGTGAACATCAACGACGGCTCGAGGAACAGCACCTCATTGCCTGATTAGGCACTCGACAGACTTCTGGACTGAACACTGAGTTCAATAATTTCAGTGCATTCAGAGCAGGTCCATTTTTATTATTTGTTTTATCAGTTTTTTTTACCATGTGCCAGACTTAAACTGGGATTTTTATATTGGTGCTTTTAGCTCGGGCTGTTCATTGTTCTGTCATTTAACAACTGCTCTGCACTAATGCTTTGTCTTTTACCACACCATGAGCACACTCTCTTTGCCTTTGCCCCATGACCTCCTGGTCAGTTAATCTCTCTGGCCCTCTGTCTTATCAACACCCCTTCTGCTCCATTTCGCCCCATCCCTGCTTTATTTGCTTAAAACATATTACATTTCTAACCTTTTCCAGTTCTGATGAAGGGTCACTGACCTGGAACATTAACTCTGCTTCTCTCTCCACAGGTGCTTCCAGACTGCTGAGTATTTCCAGCTCGTTTCGTTTTTTATTTAAGATTTGTAGTGGAGGACCACAGGGATCAGTGTTAGGACCCTTTCTCTTCCTGACATATATTAATGACCTAGACCTTGGTGTACAGGGCACAATTTCAAAGTTTGCAGATGATACAAAACTTGGAAGCATTATGAACTATTAGGAGGATAGTGTAAAACTTCAAAAGGACACAGACAAGTTGGTGGAATGGGCAGACAGATGAAGTTCAATGTGGGGAAATGTGAAGTGATTCATTTCGTAGGAAGGACATGGAGAGAAAATATAGAATAAAGGTTACAATTCTAAAGGGGGTTCTGGAGCATAGGGACCTGGATGTATATGTGCATCGGTCATTGAATGTGGCATGACAGGATCAGAGAGCAGTTAATAAAGCCTACAGTATCATGTAGCATGGAATACAAGAGCAAGGAGGTTGTTTTGAACTTGTATAAGACACTAGTTCGGCCTCAGCTGCAGCGTTACGTTTAGTTCTGGGCACATTAGATAACATGGAAACATTGGAGAGTGTGAAAAAAACATTCACAAGAATGGTTCCAGGGATGACGAATATCAGTTCCAAAGATAGACTGGAGAAGTTGGAACATTTTCCTTAGAGAAGAGAAGGCTGAGAGGAAATTTGAAAAAGGTCTGCAAAATTATGAGGTGTCTGGACAGAGTGGATAGGGAAAAACTGTTCCCATTCCTGAAAGGATCGAAAAAGAGAGGACAAAGAGTTAAAGTAATTGGTAAAAGAAGTAGAAGTGACATGAGAAAAACTTTTTCACACAGCGAGTGTTAAGGTCTGGAATGCGCTACCTGAGAGTTTGGTGGAGGCAGATTCAATCGAGGCATTCAGGAGGAAATTGGATAGCTATCTGAAAAGGAAGATTGTACAGAGCTACAGAGAGAAGGCAGGAGAGTGGCATTAGATGAATTGCTCTTTTGGAGAGGCAGAGCAGACTCGATGGACTGAATGGCCACCTTCTGTGCTGTAACAATTCTGTGATTCTGTGGCATTTGAACACAAAATGAGCTTCCAACCTTATATTCGTGCCATCACTATGCCCACCTATTCCCACCTCAATAAGATCGCCCAACGTCACCCCTGTTTCAACTCATCTGCTGATGAAGCTCTCATTCATGCTTTCATTACCTGTAGACTAGACTATTCCAACTCATTCTCCCACATGCTACTACATGTAAATTTGAGGTAATCTAAAGCTGGGCTGCCTGTGTCTTAACTCACAACAAGTCCCATTCCCCGATCACTAACCTACATCACCTCACAGTCAAACAATGCCTTTATTTTAAAATTCTCAATCATGTTTTCAAATCCGTCCATGGTCTCACCCCTCACGATAACTGTAATCTCCTCCTGCCCGACAACCCTCTGAGATATCTCTGCTCCACTAATTCTGGCCTGTTGTGCATTCCTGATATTAATTACTCCCCCATAGCTGTCTGCACCTTCAGTTGCCTCGGTCCCGAGCTCGGGAATATCCTCCCTACACAGCTCTACCTCTCCACCTCGCTTGTATCCTTTAAGACAGTCCTTTAAATCCTACCTCTTTGACCAAGCTTTTGGTCTCCTAACCGAATATCTGCATTTGTGGTTCAGTGTTACACTTTGTTTCATAATGCTGCTTACCTTAGGATAAGTTCTTGTTGAAGTTTGCCAGACATGATTTTTCATTGGTATATCTGTGCTGCTTGAAATGTATTATGCTGTGCTTTTCCAACCAACGAATATTTCTGCCCTGGGTTGTGAAATTTCCCCACCACTGACGTCAGATTGACTGAACAGAACAGGGTTTACTCCATCTCTCCATTTGTAACCAGGGTGTAACATTTACAAACCTCCAGTCCTCTGTCACCACTCCCATATCCAAGGAGAAGTGAAAGATTCTGTCATGTGCCTCTACTATTCCCACCATTCCTTCCCTCCGTGATCCTTATACATCCCATTCAGACAGGGTAAATGTTCTATTTTATTGTGGTACAAAAAGTGCTTGATTGAAAGGGGTTAACTGAACCTGTTTGTTCAGTGACTGTAATTAATGTCAGTCTCCATGGACTCTAATCGTGTCACTGGAGGGTTTCCCTCTGCTATTAATAAGGGACTGCTTTCAATGTGTTTTCACATAGTGTTAGCGGGAGCATCAGCCCTGGCACTAAAAGGGATCAGCAGCTCCAGAGAAAGGGAGAGGATAGATCAGAATCTGAGAGCAATAGATTGAAATGTTCCAACAATGGATCAGAATCTGAGAACAATTGACTGGAATGTTCCAACAATGGGTCAGAATATGAGGACAATAGATTGGAATGTGACAACAATGGATCAAAATCTGAGAACAATTGACTGGAATGTTACAACAATGGGTCAGACTCTGACAACAATAGATTGGAATGTTACAACAATGGTTCAGAATCTGAGAACAATAGATTGGAATGTTACAACAATGGGTCAGAATCTCAGAACAACAGACTGGAATGTTACAACAATGGGCAGGAGTTTCATTTGGGGGTTTGACTATCTTTCTGCCAATTATGATCGGTTCCCATTAGACTATCGGATCTATCTTGTATTGAAGATTATGCAACACATTTACTATCCCATCCTTGCTATTATCAGTGTCCCTGGTAAGTCTCTCTATCCAGCTATGAATGTTATAAACCAAGTTTCGCAACATTACTGTTCTTGTCATTTACTCTGCCCTCCTTGTTACTTTTGTTATCCCTGGCAAAACTCTATCTCCAGCTATGAGCTCTATAAACCATTGCTACTTGTATTAGAGTTCATGGAATTTACTCTACCATGTTTTCTGCTGTTGCTGCCCCTGCTAAGTCCCTACTTCCCGCTATGTGATCTGTAAACCGCGTTTCACTGAAATAATGTTCTTACAATTTTAATTTTGGGAAGAGTGGAGCTTGTGCAATCGGTCTCCTTCGGTCCATCTCCATGAACGACGTACCCCTAACTGGCTAATATCTGAGGTTGAACCAGACAGTTTGCATCCTCTGCGTTCTATTTAACCCTCAGCTGAGTTCTGAACCCTTATTCTCTCCATCACCTACCCTGCCTACTACCAGCTCTGTAATATCACCCGTCTGCCTCAGCTCATTTGCTACATAAACCCTCATCTGTGCCGTTGTTAACATAGAAACATTATGATCATGGCTGATCGTCCAACTCAGCGACCTGTTTGCGCTTTCCCCCCATTTCCTTTGATCCCTTTCATCCTAAGAGCTATATCTAACTCTTTCTTGAAAACATGCAATGTTTTGGCCTCAACTGCTTTCTGTGGCAGCGAATTCCACAGGCTCACCACTCTCTGGATGTAGAAATTTTGCATATCAGTCCTGAAAGGTTTACCCCGTATCCTTAGACGACGACCACTGGTTCTGGACTCCCCCACCATCGGGGACATCCTTCCTGTATCTGTTCTGTCAAGTCCTGTTAGAATTTTATAGGTTCCTATGAGATCCCCATCAATCTTCTGAACTCCAGCGAACATAATTCTCACCGACTCAATCTCTCCTCATACGTCAGTCCCGCCATCCAGGGAATCAGTCTGGTAAACCTATAGCAATAACATCCTTCCTTAAATAAGGAGACCAAAACTGTACACAATATTCCAGGTGTGGCCTCACCAAGGCCCTGAATAATTGCAACAAGACATCCCTGCTCCTGTACTCGAATCATCTCGCTGTGAAGGCCAACATACTATTTGCCTTCTTTACTGTCCTTTGCACCTGCATTCTTACCTTCAGTGACTGGTGTACGAGAACACCCAGCTCTCCTTGCATATTCCCCTCTTTCAGTTTATAGCCATTCAGATAATAATCTGCCTTCCTGCTTTTGCTACCAAAGTGATTAACCTCACATTTATCCACATTGTACTGCATCTGCCATGCATTAGCCCACTCACTCAATTTGTCCAAATCACCCTGAAGCCTCTCTGCATCCTCCTCACAACTCACCCTCCCACCCTGTTTCGTGTCATCTGCAAATTTGGAGATATTACATTTAGATCCCTCACCGAAATCAGTAAGATATATTGTGAATAGCTGGGGTCCTATCACCAATCCCTATGGTACCCCACTAGTGACATTAGCAGGTGAATAGCCTGCCATTCGGAATAAAAGACCCATTTATTCCTACTCTTGGGTTTCCTGTCTGCCAACCAATTTTCTATCTATCACAATACACTAACACCAATCTCATGCGCTTTAATTTTACAGGCTAATGTGTTACGTGGGACTTTGTCGAAAGCCTTCTGAAAGTCCAAATAAACCACACCCACTGGCTCCCCCTCTACTAGTTACATCCTCGAAGAATTCTTGTAGATTTGTCAAGCGTGATTTCCCTTTCGTAAATCCATGCTGACTCTGTCCGATTCAACCACTTTTCTCCAAGTGCTCCTCTATAAAATCGTTGATAATGGACTCTAGAACTTTCCCCACCACCGACGTCAGGCTGACTTGTCGATAATTCCCTGCTTTCTCTCAGCCTCCCTGGGGTTACATTAGCTACATTCCAATCGTTAGGAAATGATCCAGAATGTATAGAATTTTGGAAGATGACCACCAATACATCCATTATTTCTAGGACCACTTCCTTCAGCACTCTGAGATGTAGATTATCAGGCCCTGGGAATTTATCGGCCTTCAATACCATCAATTTCCCCAACACCATTTCTCTACTAATACAGATTTCCTTAAGTTCCTCTCTCTCACTAAACCCCGTGTTCCCCAACATTTCTGGTATGATATTTGTGTTCTGCTTTGTGAAGACAGAACCAAAGTATGCATTTAGTTGGTCAGCCATTTCTTTGTTCCCCATAATTAATTCCACTGTTTCTGACGGTAAGGGACCTACATTTGTCTTCATCAATCTTTAAATCTGTCAAATCCACACTTGACTCTTCCAGTTCTATCCTGGTCACCCTCCCAGTTATAAACCTCCATAAACCACTGCCCATCCAGAACTCTGCTGCCTGTTCACTAATATACACCAAATCCTCTTCACCCGTCACCCCAAATCCTGATCACCCATCACCCCTGTGCTCACTGATCTACATTAGCTCCAGGACCAGCAGCACCTTAAATTTAATATTTTCATTCTTGTGTTTGAATCTCATCCTCAATTAGTCCCATTGCCCTGTCCATTCCCATATTCCTGCCTTCAAGTCTTTTCTTCAATTCCGATTTAAACGAAGGCTTCTTTCCCTCTGTTTCGGTCTATGGCAGGTATTCTCAGCTCTGCAGTGTCACTGGGCCCAATGCCATGGACGTTTGGATCCATAAAATGGTATCAGCTGAGCTGCCAGTCACTTTCAGTGCTGCATGCTAAACAGGGCTCTAGTCCCTGTTCACCAAGTATGTGCTGGTAGTGTGCAGAGGGATTTGATCTGACACCAATCAGCCATTCCAGCAGCTTTGATACACGTCTTTGAAACTAAGTGATGGGGGTGTGGTACATTGAGCAGTGTGAGAGGTTGGTGATGTAGGGGGTAGGAGATGCCATGTAGCAATGAATTCACTGACATTGACCACCCGTGTGAGCTCATCAAACTTCTTCTGGCTCTGATGCAAGGTCCTTGGGGCCAGACTTCTTGCAGTGACCTCCCTGGCCACCTGCTCCCATTCCCTTCGGAAGACGTTCCTTGAGGGTCTCCGCCCCACCCCACAGAAACATGGCCTCTCTCCTCCGGTCAACCTCCATGACTAAGGCCTCCAGCACGACATCCGTGAACAGCACAGCCCTCTCTCTGCCCTAGTATTCCATTTACCTTGTCTCCATTTGCAGCATTCACAGTCAGCAGCAGCTTCCTGTGATTCAGTACAGCTTCCCTTTAAGAGGGACAGACTACCTTTCAGAGCTGAATCCTGGCTGAAGCACGTGCCAGCCTTAAACACAGTTACGTCCCTGTTCAGCTTGCAGACAGACAGCAGCGCGGGTCACCCTAGGCGATACGTAGAATTCATGCAAATGAGGAGTCAGCAGGAAGTCTGTGTGTCACCTGCCTCAACAGGAATGGGCACGGGCAGATCACGAATCACAGTCCCAACCCCTGAAAACTGGTAGAAACTTCTCTTTAACTCTGTATCTATTTTCCTTTTCTCTTTCACCCTTTCTCCCTCTCTCTCTTTGTCCCTTGTTCATATAATCACAGATTGATGCAGCACAGAAGGTCCATTATGTCAGTGCTGTCTCCTTTAAAGAGCTAACTAATTAGTCCCACTCCCTCCTCTTTCCCCAGACTCCTGTTGATTTTTTTTTCCTTGTCAAGTTTTTGTTATATTCCCTTCTGAAAGATATTATTGAATCTGCTTCCACCATGATTTCAGGCATTGCATTCCAGATCCCACCCACAGACCGATAGGACCAAATATCCATGGAAGGGTTATGGCACAAAAGGAGGCTATTCAGCCCAATGTGTCTCTGCTGGCTGAAAAAACTAGCCGCCGAATCTAATCCCATCTTCCAGCCGCTGGTCCATGGCCTTGCCAGTTGCAGCACTTCAGGTGTAGATCCAGGTACCTTTTAAAATCTTTGATGGTTTTTGCCTCCACCACCGTTCCTGGCACTGAATTCCAGACACCCACCACCCTCTGGGTGAAAATGTTTTTCCTCACGTCCCCTTTGATCCGTCTACCAATCAATTAAATCTGTGCCCCCTGGTAATTGACCTCTCCAATGGGGGAAACATGTCCTTCCTGACTACTCTACCTGGGCCCCCTCATAATTTTGTACACCTTATTTCAGTCACCCCTCAGTCTCCTCTGTTCTAAAGAAAACAATCTTAGCCTATCCAATCTTTCATCATGGATGCAATTTTCCATCACTGGCAACATTCTTGAAAATCTTCTCTGTACTCTCTCCAAAGTAATTATGTCCTTCCTGTAATGTGGTGACCAGAACTGTACACAATACTCCAGCTGTGGCCTAACCAGTGTTTTATACAATTCCAGAATTACATCCCTCCTTTTGTATTCTATATATCGGCCAGTAAAGAAAAGCATTCCATATGCCTTCTTCACCACTCTGTCCACCTGTCTTGCCACCTTCCAGGAACTGTGGACAAACACTCCAAGGTCTCTAACATCTTCTACCCCTTTCACTATCTGTTGTGGATTCCTTCGCTTTATTTGCCCTTCCCAACTGCATTACCTCACAGTTCCCCAGATTGACTTCCATTTGCCACTTTTTCGCTCACTCAAACAAACCATTTAAACCATTGATATAATTCTGGAGTCCACAGCTATCCTCTTCAATATCAACTACATGACCAATTTTTGTGTCATCAGCAAATTTTCCAATCATGCCTCCCACATTTAAGTCCAAAGCATTAATATCTATCACAAATTGCAAGGGACCCAACACTGAGACCTGGGAACGCCACTAGACACCGCTTTCCATTCACAAGAAACATCTGTCGACCATTACCCTTTCTTTCCTGACATTGGGCCAATTTTGGATCCAACTTGCCAGATTCCCCTGTATCTCATGAGCTTTCACTGTTCTGATCAGTCTGCCATGTGGGACCTTGTCAAACGCCTTACTAAAATCCATGTAGACCACATCCACTGCACTACCTTTATCAATCCTTCTTGCTCCTTCCTCAAAAAACATAATTGTGTTAGTAAGACAAGACCCTCCCTTAACAAATCCATGCTGACTGTCCCTGATTAATCTTTGCCTTTCTAAGTGACAGTTTATCGTAGCTCTGAGAATTGATTCTAATAATTTGCCCACCGATGTCCGGCACAATGGCACAGTGGTTAGCACCGCAGCCTCACAGCTCCAGGGACCCGGGTTCGATTCCAGGTACTGCCTGTGTGGTGTTTGCAAGTTCTCCCTGTGTCTGCGTGTGTTTTCTCCGGGTGTTCCGGTTTCCTCCCACACGCCAAAAGACTTGCAGGTTGATAGGTAAATTGGCCATTATAAATTGTCACTAGTGTAGGTAGGTGGTAGGGAAATATAGGGACATTTGGGGATGTTTGGTAGGAATATGGGATTAGTGTAGGATTAGTATAAATGGGGGGTTGATGTTTGGCACAGACTTGGTGGGCCGAAGGGACTGTTTCAGTGCTGTTTCTCTAATCTAGTCTAAAGGCCTGCTCGGGTCTGGAAATAAAACCGACCAAACCTCACAGAACCACATTGGACCTGAGCCCGAGCTGGCCCGAGCCTGACCCGAACATATTGCACTCACTGAACTTAGCACTTTTGGATGGAATGGCAGGAAGCTGCATCATGAGCGCCGTGACATCATAGAGACACTCACTTGCTCACTGCGCAGACTCACAGTCTGCTGAGTCCAGATGCACGTTTCCCTCCTTGACGTCACAGACTCCCAGCTCTGGCAGGCTTTTCAAATGTTGATGCTTACTTACTCAATTTCTCTTTCCTTCCCAGCCGAGCAAAAGGTAGTACTGTGTGTGTCCGACCCAACCCGAGCCCGAAAACCGGATCCGGAAGAGCGATCCGACCCGAACCCGACACATGACGTCGGGTCTCATCGGGTTTGTGTCGGGTAGCGTGCCTTTCGGTCAGACTGACCAGCCTATAATTATTTGGCCTAACCTTTGCACTATGTTTAAACACTGGCACTATGTTCACAGACCTCCAATCGTCTACTGCCTCGCCTGTATCTAGTGAGAATGTGAAGATGATCCTCAGAGTATCTGCTATTTCCTCCCTCGCTTCCTTTAACAGCCCGGGATACCATCCATCCTGCCCTGGCGATTTATCCACTTTCAAGGATTTCAGACACTCGAGTACCTCCTCTCTCATTATGCTGATTGTATCTAATATTTCACACTCCTCCTCTTTAATTACAATGTCTACATCATCCCTTTACTTTGTGAAGACGGAGACATAAAATCCATTAAGGACCCTGCCAACATCTTTTGCAACCACGCACAAACTACCTTGTACATCTCTGATATGTCCTCCATTTTCCTTAGTTATCCTTTTATTCTTAATGTACTGATCAACCATCTTTGGTTTTTCCTTGATTTTATCTGCCAATATTTTTTCATGCCCTCTCTTTGCTTTTCTAATTTCCTTTCTTTACTTCGCCCCTGCACTTTCTTTACTCCTCTCAGCTTTCTAAATTATTATTTGTTTGTGACTGTCATAAGCTTTATTTTTCTGATTTATGTTTCTGTCTGTTTCTAGACAACCGGGGGCTCTAAATTTGGCAACTCACTGTGTAAGAAAATTCTCTTCAATTTGTCTCTGGTTCTTTGCCAATTACCTTAAATCTGCATATTTTTAATGATGTTGTGAGCACAGTCCTAGCAGCTACAGACCAATTAGTTTAACATCAGTAGAGGGTAATGTTCAGCAAACAATAATTAGAGAAGAAATCAACAGAAACTTGGAGAGGTTTGAGGGAATGAAGGATAGCAAGCACGTGTTTGCAGGAACATGGGTTTGCAGCCCATCGACCCTGCTCTGTCATTCAATTAGATCATGGCTAATCATCTACCTCAACGCCACATTCCCGTGCTATCCCTGTATCCCTTGATGTCATTTGTCTCCCGAAATTCATTGATTTCTGTCTTGAACATGCTCAATATTGAGCTTCCACACCCTCTGTGGTAGTGAATTCCAAAGATTTTGCACCCTCTGAGTGAAGGTATTCTTCTTCATCTCAGTCTTAATTTGCCTGCCACTTATTCTGAGTTTATGTCCCCTGGTTGTAGACTCACCAGACAGGGGAAACATCCGATCTGCAGCCACCCCATCACCCCCTGTAAGAATTTTGTATGAGATCACTTCTCATTTTTTGAAATGCGAGAGAATACAGGCCCATTTTTCTCAATATCTCCTCATAAGACAATCCTGCCATCCCATGGATATCCTGTTGAACCTCAGTTGCAATCCCTGCATGGCAAATATATCCTTCTGTGCCACGTGCCAGTGAGGCTAGAAATAGGAAGATCGTGCAGCTAAACACGTGGCTGAACAGCTGGTGTAGAAGGGAGGGTTTTAGATATCTGGACCATTGAGATCTCTTCAGGGACCGATGAGACCTGCACAAGAAGGACAGGTTGCATTTGAACTGGAGGGGGACAAATAACCTGGCTGCGAGGTTTGCTCACTCGGGAGGGTTTAAACTACTGTTGCAGGGGGGTGGGAACCAGAGCAGTAGGACAGCAAGTGAAATAAATGAGGGGGAACTAGGACAGTAAGGACAGTAAGACTAAGAGGAAGAGCAGGCAGGGAGATGTTGCAGAGCACAGCGGGACTGGTGGTCTGAAGTGCAATTCTTTCAATGTGACAAGTATAACAGGTAAGGCTGATGAACTTAGAGCTTGGATTAGTACATGGAACTATGATGTTGTTGCTATTACAGAAACTTGGTTGAGGGAGGGACAGGATTGGCAGCTAAATGTTCCAGGATTTAGAAGCTTCAGGCGGGAACGAGGGGGATGTAAAAGGGGTGGGGGAGTTGCATTACTGGTTAAGGAGAATATCACAGCTGTACTGCGGGAGGACACCACGGAGGGGTCATGAAACGAGGCAATATGGGTGGAGTTCAGGAATAGGAAAGGTGCAGTCACGATGTTGGGGGTTTACTACAGGCCTCCCAACAGCCAGCGGGAGGTAGAGGAGCAGATATGTAGACCGATTTCGGAAAGATGTAAAGGTAACAGGGTTGTAGTGGTGGGTGATTTTAACTTCCCCGATATTGACTGGGACTCACTTAGTGCTAGGGGCTTGGATGGGGTAGAATTTGTAAGGAACATCCAGGAGGGCTTCTTGAAACAATACGTCGATAGTCCAACTAGGAATGGGGCCGTACTGGACCTGGTATTCGGGAATGAGCCCGGCCAGGTGGTCGAAGTTTCATAAGGGAGCATTTCGGGAGCAGTGACCATAATTCCATAAGTTGTAAGGTACTTGTGGATAAGGATAAGAGTAGTCCTCGGCTGTAGGTGCTAAATTGGGGGAAGGCTAATTATAACAATATTAGGCAGGAACTGAAGAATTTAGATTGGGGACGACTATTTGAGGGTAAATCAACATCTGACATGTGGGAGTCTTTCAATCGTCCGCTGATTAGAATCCAGGACCAGCATGTTCCTGTGACGAAGAAGGATAAGTTTGGCAAGTTTCGGGAAGCTTGGATAACGCGGGAGATTGTGAGCCTCGTCAAAAATAAAAAGGAAGCACTCGTAAGAGCTGGAAGACTAGGGACAGACGAATCCCTTGATGAATATAAAGACAGTAGGAAGGAACTTAAGCAAGGAGTCAGGAGGGCTCAAAGGGGTTATGAGAAGTCATTGGCAAACAGGATTAAGGAACATCCCAAGGTTTTATATACGTATATAAAGAGCAAGAGGGTAACCAGGGAAAGGGTTGACCCACTCAAGGTCAGAGAAGGGAATCTATGTGTGGAGCCAGAGGAAATGGGCGAGGTACTAAATGAGTACTTTGCATCAGCATTCACCAAGGAGAAGGACTTGGTGGATGATGAGCCGAGGGAAGGGAGTGTAGATAGTCTCATTCATCTCATTATCAAAAAGGAGGATGTGTTGGGTGTCTTGCAAAGCATTAAGGTAGATAAGTCCCCAGCGCCTGGTGGGATCTACCCCAGAATACTGAGGGAGGCAAGGGAAGAAATTGCTGGGGTCTTGACAGAAATCATTGCATCCTCATTGGCTACAGTTGAGGTCCCAGAGGACTGGCGAATAGCCAATGTTGTTCCTTTGTTTAAGAAGGGTAGCAAGGATAATCCAGGAAATTATAGGCTGGTTCGCCTTACGTCAGTGGTAGGGAAATTATTAGAGAGGATTCTTCGGGACAGGATTTACTCCCATTTGGAAACAAATGGACTTATTAGCGAGAGGCAACATGGTTTTGTGAAGGGGAGGTCGCGTCTCTCTAATTTGATCGTGTTTTTTGAGGAAGTGACGAAGATGATTGATGAAGGAAGGGCAGTGGATGTTATCTAGATGGACTTCAGTAAAGCCTTTGACAAGGTCCCTCATGGCAGACTGGTACAAAAGGTGAAGTCACATGGGATCAGAGGGGGGCTGGCAAGATGGATACATAGCTGGCTCAGTCATAGAAGACAGAGGGTGCTTTTCTGAATGGAGGAATGTGACTAGTGGTGTTCCACAGGGATCAATGCTGGGACCTTTGCTGTCTGTAGTATATATAAATGATTTGAAGGAAAAAAATAGCTGGTCTGATAATTGGTTTGTGGATTACACAAAGGTTGGTGCAGTTGCAGACAGTGATGAGGATTGTCAGAGGATACAGCAGGATATCGATCGGTTGGAGACTTGGGCGGAGAAATGGCAGATGGAGTTTAATCCGGACAAATGTGAGGTAACGCATTTTGGAAGGTCAATGCAGGTGGGTAGTATACAGTAAATGGCAGAACCCTTAGGAGTATTGACAGGCAGAGAGTTCTGGGCGTACAGATCCACAGGTCACTGAAAGTGGCAACGCAGGTGGATAAGGTAGTCAAGAAGGCATACGGCATGCGTGCCTTCATCGGTCGGGGCACAGAGTATAAAAATAGGCAAGTCATGCTGCAGCTGTACAGAACCTTAGTTAGACCACACTTCGAATATTGTGTGCAATTCTGGTCGCCACACTACCAGAAGGAAGTGGAGGCTTTGGAGAGGGTACAGAAGAGGTTTACCAGGATGTTACCTGGTCTGGAGGGCATTAGCTTTGAGGAGAGGTTGGATAAACTCGGACTGTTTTCACTGGAAGGACGGAGGTGTAGGGGCGACATGATAGAGGTTTACAAAGTTATGAGCGGCAAGGACAGAGTGGATATTCAGAAGCTTTTTCCCAGGGTGGAAGAGTCAGTTAAAAGGGGACATAGTTTTAAGGTGAGAGGGGTAAATTTTAGAGGGGATGTGCGAGGCAAGTTCTTTACACAGAGGGTGCTGAGTGCCTGGAACCTGTTGCCGAGGGAGCTTGTGGAAGCAGGTACCACAGAGACGTTTAAGAGGCATCTTGACAAATACATGAATAGGATGGGAATAGAGGGATCTGGACCCCGGAAGTGCAGAAGGTTTTAGTTTGGGCAGGCATCAAGATTGGCACAGGCCTGGAGGACCGAATGGCCTGTTCCTGTTCTGTACTGTTCTTTGTTCTTTGTTCTTTTAGACAAGGAGACCAAGACTGTACGCAATACTCCATGTGCAGTCTCAGCAAGGCGGGATACAATTGTAGGCAGACATCTTTACTCCTGGATTCAAAACCCATTTGAGATGGAGGCCAACATACCATTTTCCTTCCAAATTGATTGGTGCACCTGCACATTTGCTTTCAGTGACTCATGCACAAGGAAGCACAGGTCTCTTTGAAAATCAGCACGTCGCAACCTCTCGCCAGTCAAGAAATATTCTGTCTTTCTGTTTTTGTTTTACCGGAGTGGAGCACTTGATACTTATTCATATTATATTCCAGCTGCCATGTTCTTGCCCACTCACTTAGCCTGTCCAAATCCACTTGCAGCCTCCTTGCATCCTCTTCACAACCTACTTTCCCACCTAGTTTTGTGTCATCAACAAATTTGTAAATATTACATTTGGTCCACAAATTCAAATTATTTGTATAGATTGTGAACTGCAGTGGCCCTAGTACTGATCCTTGTGTTACCCCACTAGTAATAACCTGCCATCCGGAGAATGACCCGTTGATTCCTGATCTCTCTTTTCTGTCTGTTAACCAGTTCTCAATCCATACCAGCATATTGCCCCCAATCCCATGTGCTGTAATTTTATTTACTAATCACCTGTGTGGGACCTTACCAATAGCCTTCTATAGGTCCAAATGCACCACACCTGCTGGTTCTCCTTTAGTAATGCAGCAAGTAACATCCTCAAAAAACTTCTATAGGTTTGTTACAAAGGTCGGCGCAACATCGAGGGCCGAAGGGCCTGTACTGCGCTGTAATGTTCTAATTCCAATTCTAATTCTCACATAATACCCCTTTCATAAATCCACGTTGACTCTGCCAATTTTACTATTATTTTCGAAGTGTCCAGTTATCACATCCTTGGCAATAGATTCTAACATTTTCCCTATTACTGATGTTAAACTAACAGACTTGCAGTTCTCATTCTCCCTCTCCCACCCTTCTTAAATAGTGGGGTTACATTTGTTACTTACCAGTCCTCAGGAAAACCTTCCCGAATCGAGAAGTTTGAACGATTCCCATAAATACATCCACCATCTATAATGCCACCTCCTTTAACACTCTGGGATGTAGATCATCTGTTCCAGGGATTTATCAGCCTTCAATCCAGTTACATTTTCAAGTACTACCTCTTTGCTAACACTAAATTGACAATTTGCCCCCGTACCTTCATGGTTTCCCTTGTTCAGATTGAACACCCTAGTTTCAGATTTATCACATTCAAATGGAATGTGAATTTCTATCATAATATGGTCATTATTTCCCAAAAGTTCCTTTATAGCAGTGTTATAAACTAATCCTTTCTCGTTACATAAAATAGCCCGATTCTTAGTCCTTCAATGTTCTGCTCCAGAAACCCATCTCGTACACACTCCAGTAAAGGTAGATCATACTTCACTCATTTACTTGAAGTTTTCGATCATGTAACAGAGACGGTTGATGAAGGGAATGCCGTGGATATTGTTTATATGTATTTTAAGACGTGTTTGATAAGGTACCACGTAAAAGGCTGGTTCGCAAAATTGAGGCTCATGGAATAAGAGGATCATTGTCAAATCGGATTAAGGATAGAAAACAGCGAGTGGTAATAAATGTTTTTTTTTAAGTTTGGAGGATGGTAGACAGTGGGAGTTCCCCAAAGTTCAGTGTTGGGGCCATTGTGATTTTGCGGTATATAAATGACTCAGTTCTTGTAATACACAGTAGAATCTCCAAATTTGCCAATGCCACCAGCTTTGAGATTTCTGAGCCAGTCCCAGCGCTAATCACATGTTTTAGACTGTACATTCTCTCTCTCCAGCTCTCTGTCACAAAATTCCTACCTAGACTTTGCAATAACCACAGGCATCTGGCCGATTGTAATCTCTCTCTGTCTCCAAATCTCCTACCCAGTCCCAGCAACGATCGCTCAACTGAGTTTGTCATTTCTCACAAACCAAGTGAGCCAAGCCGATGATCCAGATCTCTGTGATCGCCCTCCTACACAACTGTAAGATCTGATCAACGGTCACAGATTAACCAAAAGGAGGGTGAAGAGTCACAAGCAGTTAATTGAGTAATAACAGTTCAAATACAGCACAAAATCAGATTAGAAACAGGAGACATATGACCTGTCACAGGTGATGGCTTTCTGGCTACAGATTAGTTATTGGAAGCGAGTATGAAAGACGATATAGCAGGGCACATAGAAAAATTCAAGGTGATCAGGTAGAGTCAACATGGTTTTGTGAAAGGGAAATCATGTTTAACCAATTGATTGGCGTTCTTTGAAGAAGTAACATGTGCGGTGGCTAAAGGGGAACTGGTGGATGTACTGTACTTAGATTACCAGAAGGCATTTGATAATGTGTCACATCAAATGTCAATGCGGAAAATAAAAGCTCATGGTTAAAGGGGCAACATATTGGCATGGATAGAAGATTGGCTAGCTAACAGGAAACAGAGCGCAGACAAGAATTGCTAATTAATATAAACACAAGAAATGCTGGAACCACTCAGCAGGTCTGGCAGCATCTGTGGAAAGAGAAGCAGAGTTAATGTTTCGGGTCAGTGACCCTTCTTCGGAACTAGAGTATTGTGTACAGTATTAGTCTCCTTATTTAAGGAAGGATGTAAATGCGTTGGAAGCAGTTTAGAGAAGGTTTACTAGACTAATATCTGGAATGGGTGTGCTGTCTTATGCGGAAAGGCTGGAAAGGCTCGGCTTACATCAGCTGGAGTTGAGGGAATTAAAAGGTGGCTTGATAGAAACATATAAGATCCAGAGGGGGGCAGAGCAAGTGAAGGCGACAAAGAGAGAAACAGAAAGAGAGAAAGAGAAAGAGCGAGAGAGAGATAGAGCTCAGCTCATCTGCTGCTGAAACACTCATCCATGCCTTTCTACCACGAGATTTGACTATTCTAACACACTCCTGGCTGGTCTCCCACAGTCTACTCACTGCAACTTTGTGGTCATCAAAAACTCTGCTGGCATCTTCTAATTTATACCAAATTCTGTTCACCCAACAACCCTGTGCTCACTGACCTACATTGACTCTTGGTCCAGTAACACTTTAATTTTAATATGATATCGTATTATAATATGATATATAATAGGATATGATATAATACGCTAGAAGTAGCCGGCTGTGCAATTCACGTCATTTTGTGAAACCAGGTTACCATAGCGTTGGCACCAGCTCGGCCAAAGATTGAAAATCACAGCAGGGGAAGATAGGGATTTAAAACAACTCACTTTATGAAGGAAATTGGACATAAAGATTTTCAAGAATATGGAATATGGACAGGGGAATGGGATTAATTGGAGGGGCGAGCCATGGAGAGATTCAAACACAAAAATGAGAATATTACAAATAAGGTGCTGTCAGACCGGGAGTCAATGTAGATCAGTGAGCACAGAGATGGTGGGTGATCGGGATTTGGTGTGAGTTCGGATACAGGCAGCAGAGGTCTGGATGGTCTGTGGTTTATAGAGTTTTATAACTGGGAGGTGACCAGGATCGATTTGGAATAGTCAAATGTGGATTTAACAAAGGTACAGATGAGGGTTTATGCAGCAGATCGGCTGAGGCAGAGGTGGAGACATGTGGTATGACAGAGGTGGGAGTCGGCACGGTTGATGACGGAGAGAAGATGGAGATGAACTCAGCTCAGGGTTATGTAGAACACAGATGTTGTAAACAGTCTGGTTCAGCCTCAGACATTAGCCAGGGTGGGGGATGAGTTTGACAGATAGGGGATGGAGTTTGTATGGAAACCAATGACACCGGCTTCCGGCTTCCCGAAGTTTACATTACAGAACCGTATTTCAGCGATCTCCTGGCTGGAAATAGAAACAGCAGCAGAAGCAAAGATGAGACAGTAAATGACAAAATCTGTAATACTATTTGCAATGGTTTATAGAGCTAATAGTTGGAGATAGTCACCAAGAATAATAACAGCAGCAAGCAGGGTAGAGTAAATGACAGGAGCAGTAATGCAGTTAAAAACAGTTTATAGAATTAATAGCTGGACAGAGAGAGAGAGAGAGAGAGAGAGAGAGAGAGAGAGAGAGAGAGAGAGAGAGAGAGAGAGAGAGAGACTTACCAGGGACACCAACAATAGCGAGAATGGGATAGTAAATGTATTGAATAATCTTAAGTGCGAGATGGAATCGCGAGTTTAATGAGAACCAATCATAATATGTAGAAAGAATGTAGATATCCCAGGATAGACTCCTGTCCATTGTTGTAGCATTCCAATCTATTGTTCCCAGATTCTGATCCATCCTCTCCCTCTCTCTGGAGCCGCTGACCAATGTTAGTGCCCGGGTTATGCTCCAGTTCACAGTATGGAATCACACATTGAAAGGAGCACCATTTTAATCGAAGATGGAAACCCGCCAGTGACACAATTAGGATCCATGGAGACTGACATTAATTACAGTCACTGAACAAACAGATTCAGTTAACCACTTTCAATCCAGGCACTTTCTGTATCACAATAAAGTTGAACATTTACCCAGTCTGGATGGGATGTATGAGGGTTGCTGAGGGAAGGAATGGTGGAAATAGCAGAGGAACTGGCCAGAATCATTCTATTCTCCTTGGATATGGGAGTGGTGACAGAGGACTGGAGGTTGCAAATGTTACAACCTGTTTAAAAAAGGACAGATAGGATAAACTCTACAATTATTAACCAAACATACTAGTGTCACCACTGGGGGAAAAATCTAGAGGTGACAACCCAGGAGAAAAATATTTGTTACTTGGAAAACCAGTGGATAGTAACTGGCTAGCAACATGGATGTGCTCATGAAAAATCATGTCTGACAAAATTCAACAACAACAACTTATATTTATATAATGTATTTACCATTGTAAAACATCCCAAGGTGCTTCACCGGAGCATTAAGAAGCAAAGTATAACGCTGAGACACTACAGGAGATATTAGGTCAGATGACCAACAGCTCAGTCAAAGAGGTAGGTTTTAAGGTGTGTCTGAAAGGAGGAAAGCGATGTGGAGAGGCGAAGAGGTGCAGGGAAGATATTACACAGCTTAGGGACCCGTCAGCCGAAGGCACGGCCGCCAGTGGTGCAGTGATTAAAATCAGGGATGCACAAGAGAGCAGAGTATTATAAAGTATTATATCGTATGATCAAATCCCTCCATGGCCACACCGCTCTGATTATCCCAATCCCCTGTCCATTTCCAATATTCCTGAAACTTGTTCATATTAAAGTCTTTTTCTAATTCACTTTTTAAAGTGAGTTTGTTTCCCTCTGTCTCTCTCCCTGACCACACATTTCATCTCTCCAGCTCCACTTGTGCTATGCAAGTTTGGATCAATAAAATGGTGTGAGCTGCACTGCTGGACCAGGCATCCAACTTACAGGCTTTTGACTTGCTTCTGCTATTGTAAAGTTAGTGGAGGTGCTGTGGATGGTTTTCTGGAGGTTGTGTTGTGAGCTGCTGCAGACATTCAGGGACGGCAGAGGATTTGGTGACCCAACTCTGGACGAGGTATGGGGACTGTAGTTGCAGTGTCTCTGGGTCTGTAACATGACCAACAAATGTGGCAGAGGCTGCAGATAGGGGAAGCTCTGTAAAGCGGGAGGAGGAGGGGTCTCTGTCCTACCCACCTCGTGTTTTCCAAGAGCAAAAAGAGCAGCGATCCTAATACCGAGTCCTGTGGAACACCACTGTATACTCCCATCGAGTCTGAACAACAACGTTTCACTACTTCTCTCTGTTTACTGTTCCTTAGTCAATATTAAATATTGGGAAGACGGAAATCATTGTTTTGACTCCCCACTCCAACTCTGTTCCCTTGCTATTGATTCCATCCCTCTCCCTGGTGACAATCTGAGATTCAGACAGTCTGTTTGCAACCTTGGTGTCACATTTCGCCACAAAATGAGCTTTAACCTCATTTTCAGGATATAATTACAACCGCCTATTTCCACCTCAGTAACATCACCCGACTTCACCATTGCTCAGTCCATCTGCTGCTGAAACCTCATTCGTGCTTTTGTCAACTCCAGATGTGACTATTACATCTTACTCCTGGCTGATCTCCCACATCTACTCTCTTGTAAACGTGAGGTCATCCAAAAATCTGCTGCCCATGTCTTAGCTCACACCAAGTCCGGTTCATCAACCAAAGACTGACATTGTCTCCCAGTCAAGCAATGTATTGATTTTAAAATTCTCCACCTTGTTTTGACATCCCTCCATTGCCTCGTCCCTCCCTACCTCTGTTATCTCCTCCAGCTCCACAATCCACAGAGATATCTGTGCTCCTCTAATTCTGGCCTCTTGTGCATCCCTGATTTTAATCACTGCACCACTGGCGGCCGAGCCTTCAGCTGCCGGGTCCCTAAGCTGTGTAATATCTTCCCTGCACCTCTTTGCCTCTCCACATCGCTTTCCTCCTTTCAGACACACCTTAAAACCTACCTCTTTGACTAAGCTGTTCGTTATCTGACCTAATATCTCCTGTAGTGTCTCAGCGTTATACTTTGCTTCTTAATGCTCCTGTGAAGCACCTTGGGATGTTTTACAATGTTAAAGGCATTATATAAATATAAGTTGATGTTGTTGAATTTTGCCAGACATGATTGTCCATCAGCATATCCATGTTGCTAGCCAGTTACTATCCACTGGTTTTGCAAGTAACAAATATTTTTCTCCTGGGTTGTCACCTCGAGATTCTTCCCCAGTGGTGACACTAGTATGTTTGGTTAATAATTGTAGAGTTTATCCTATCTGTCCTTTTTTAAACAGGTTGTAACATTTGCAACCTCCAGTCCTCTGTCACCACTCCCATATCCAAGGAGAATTGAATGATTCTGGCCAGTGTCTCTGCTATTTCCACCATTCCTTCCCTCAGCAACCCTCATACATCCCATCCAGACTGGGTATATGTTTTACTTTATTGTGATGAAGGAAGTGCTGGATTGATAGTGGTTAATTGAACCTGTTTGTTCAGTGACTGTAATTAATGTCAGTCTCCATGGATCCTAATTGTGTCACTGGCGGGTTTCCATCTTCTATTAAAATGGGACTCCTTTCAATGTGTGATCCCATATTGTGAGCTGGAGCATAACCCGGGCACTAACATTGGTCAGCGGCTCCAGAGAGAGGGAGAGGATGGATCAGAATCTGGGAACAATAGATTGGAATGCTACAACAATGGACAGGAGTCTATCCTGGGATATCTACATTCTTTCTACATATTATGATTGGTTCTCATTAAACTCGCGATTCCATCTCGCACTTAAGATTATTCAATACATTTACTATCCCATTCTCGCTATTGTTGGTGTCCCTGGTAAGTCTCTCTCTCTCTCTCTCTCTCTCTCTCTGTCCAGCTATTAATTCTATAAACCGTTTTTAACTGCATTACTGCTCCTGTCATTTACTCTACCCTGCTTGCTGCTGTTATTATTCTTGGTGAATATCTCCAACTATTAGCTCTATAAACCATTGCAAATAGTATTACAGATTTTGTCATTTACTGTCTCATCTTTGCTTCTGCTGCTGTTTCTATTTCCAGCCAGGAGATCTCTGAAATACGGTTCTGTAATGTAAACTTCGGGAAGCCAGAAGCCGGTGTCATTGGTTTCCATACAAACTCCATCCCCTATCTGTCAAACTCATCCCCCACCCTGGCTAATGTCTGAGGCTGAACCAGACTGTTTACAACCTCTGTGTTCCACATAACCCTGAGCTGAGTTCATCTCCATCTTCTCTCCGTCATCAACCGTGCCGACTCCCACCTCTGTCATATCACATGTCTCCACCTCTGCCTCAGCCGATCTGCTGCATAAACCCTCATCTGTACCTTTGTTAAATCCACATTTGACTATTCCAAATCGATCCTGGTCACCTCCCAGTTATAAAACTTCATAAACCACAGACCATCCAGAACTCTGCTGCCTGTATCCTAACTCACACCAAATCCCGATCACCCACCATCTCTGTGCTCACTGATCTACATTGACTCCCGGTCTGACAGCACCTTATTTGTAATATTCTCATTTTTGTGTTTGAATCTCTCCATGGCTCGCCCCTCCAATTAATCCCATTCCCCTGTCCATATTCCATATTCTTGAAAATCTTTATGTCCAATTTCCTTCATAAAGTGAGTTGTTTTAAATCCCTATCTTCCCCTGCTGTGATTTTCAATCTTTGGCCCCGCTGGTGCCAACGCTATGGTAACCTGGTTTCATAAAATGACGTGAATTGCACAGCCGGCTACTTCTAGCGTGGTCAGCACAGTGTCCCATGTTGGACAGGGCGCTGGTGTGGTCAGTACAGTGTCCCATGCTGGACAGGGCTCCAGTGTGGGCAGCACAGCGCCCCATTCTGGCCACTCTCTAGAGTGGCCAGCACAGTGTCCCATGCTGGGCAAGGGTCTCGTCCTGTTGTAACATGCATGTGATGCTCATATGAGGAGGGTTTGAATGTGACGTCATTGAGCGATTCTGACAGCTTTGATGTACGTCTTTGAAACCTGGTCTGTGCATGTCCACTGACCGCCTGTGTTAGTCGCTCTCAGCTGAACATACATTCAGCAGCACGAGGAAACCCCTCTTGTGTTATTTAAAATGACCAGGCATCCAGTTTACAGGTGAGAGGCTTTTGACTTACTTCTGCTGTTGTAAAGTTAGTGGAGGTGCTGTGGATGGTTTTCTGGAGGTTGTGTTGTGAGCTGCTGCAGACATTCAGGGAGGACAAAGGAATTTGGTGACTCAACTCTGGACGAGGTATGTGGACTGTAGTTAGAGTGTCTCTGGGTCTGTAACACGAACAACAAATGTGGCAGAGGCTGCAGATAGGGGAAGCTCTGTAAAGAGTAAGGAGGAAGGGGAATCTGCCCTACCCACTCCGGGTTTTCTAAGAGCACTTTTCCTACCTACTCCTAACCCAGGAGCAGTGTGTGAGGTGACTCTGATTCAGTAACGATGCGCTCACAGAGCTGTGTCACGTCCTGTAAGACGACCTGGAGCCTCAGACCAGGGTGAGGACGTAGCTGTCAGTGGCTGTTAAGATCACAGTTTCATTGAACTTCTATGCATCTGGATCTTTCCAGGCAGGAGCAGGAGACATATCTAACATTGAGTCACAGAGAGTGATAGAGACATCTACGACACAGGAGGAGGCCATTCGGCCCCTCCGTGCCATCACTGTGTGGAACCATTCAGTCAGTCCCACTCTCCCACTCAATCCCCGTATCCCTGCAAGTTCATTTCCTTCAGGTGCCCATCCAGTTTCCTTTTGAAATCATTGATTGTCTCGGCTTCCAACACCCTCCTTGGCAGTGAGTTCCAGCTCAGTAACATACACTTTGTAAAAAAGTTCTTCCTCGTATTCCCACTGCATCTCTTACCCAAAACCTTCCATCTCTGTCCCCGAGTCCGTGTTTCATCAGTTAATGGGAACCGTTTTTCCTTGTCTATTTTATCTTCTTCTTCTTTGGCCTCCTTGTCTCGGCACACAATGGGTAAGCGCCTGGAGGTGGTCAGTGGTTTGTGAAGCAGCGCCTGGAGTGGCTTGTAAAGGCCAATTCTAGAGTGACAGACTCTTCCACAGGTGCTGCAGATAAAATTGGTTGTTGGGTCTGTCCCACAGTTGGCTTATCTAATCTTACCTCAGCCTATCATAATCTTGTACACCTTTATCATACCTCTCTCATCCTCCTTTACTCCAGGGAGAACAACTCCATCATCTCCAAACTAACCTTGTAACTAACCATCCCGCTCCCCCGCCCCACCCCCCACCGCCCCCCCCCCCCCCATTCCCTGGAACCATTCTGGTAAATCTGCTCTGCACCCTCTCACGGACCTTCACATCCTTCCTAAAATGTGCTGACCAGAACTGGACACAGTTCTCTAGTTGGGGCCTAACCAATGCTTTATAAAATTTCAGCACAACTGCCCTGCTTTTGTATCTTTGCCTCTAATCATGAAGCCCAAGATCTTATAAGCTTTGATTAACACTCTCCTGATATGTCATTCCACCTTTAATGATCGATGCATATAGAGCCCCAGGTCCCTCAGTTCCTGCACAATCTTTAGAGCTGTCCCATTAAGTCCATATTGCTTTCCTATTCCATCTGATAAAATGCATCACCTCACACTCCTCTGTATTAAATTCCACCTGCCACTTCTCTGGCCATTCTGCTAGCCTATCTATATCCTGTTGTAGGCAGTTTGCATCATCCTCACTGTTTAACACACCTCCAAGTATGGTATCATCGGAAAATTTTGAAATTCTAATCTTGAATTCCAAGATCCATCTCATATATATATAGCAAAAAAAAATCAGTTGGTCCTAGCACTGACCCTTGGAAAACATCACTGTCTACCATCCTCCAGTGTGAAAAACGACCGTTCACCAGCACTCTGCCCGAACTATCTCTTCTTTGAAGGTAGCCCATTGTTCAGCTCCTGTTTTCCTGCCAAACGTTGACTCTAATTTGTTCGCCCCAGCTCAATTTTTACACCGGTTGACTTGTTGAAGTTGACTTTCTCATAGTTAATTATTCTTACTCTGGATTGCTCTTTGTCCTTTCCCATAGTCAACAAAAACCTTCTGATACAATGATCACTGTCCCCTAAATGTTCTCCTACTGATACGTAATCCACTTGGGTCCAGCTCATTCGCGAGAACCAGGTCTAGCAGTGCCTCCTTTTTCGTTGGACGAGCAACATATTGTCGTTTAAAAGTTTCCTGCACACACTGTAGTAACTCCTGCCTCCCTCCGCCCTTTACATTACTACTATCCCAGTCCATATTAGGATAATGAATGTTCCCCCATTGTAACTACTCTATAATTATTGCATCTTTCAGTAATTATCTTGCAGATTTGTTCCTCCACATCCTTCCCATTAGCTGATGGCCTACAGACAACACCCAGCAATGTAAATGCACCTTTTTCTGTTCTTTTGCGCTATCCAAATAGATTCTGTCCTTCACCCACCCACGCACCCACCCACCCCCATTCCCACCTCCCCATACACGCCCCCCGGGACTTTCTCTCTCTCCAGCATTATAATGTTCTCCTTAATCAATACCACCACTCTTACTGCTTTTCTCCCTTTCCTATTTTTCCTGAACACCTTGTATCCAGGAATATTTAACACCCAGTTCTGCCCTTCTTTGAGCCAGATCTCTGTTATAGCCACAACATCATATTTCCATATGGCAATCTGCACCTGTACCTCACCAGTCTTATTAACCACACTCCGTATTCACATACATGCACATCAACCCTGATGTAAACTTTATTACTTCCTCCCTTACTCATACCTCAACTAATAAATTTCTAAACCCTACTATAGTGTTATCCATCTCTCCCAGTATTCTGTGCACTTTAGAATTCCTATCTGATGTTTACTCCTGGTTCCCACACACATGCCAATTTCGTGTTAACCCTCTCCAATAGCACTAACATATCACCCTGCAAGGAAATTAGTCCAGCTCTATTCAGGTGCAACCGTCCGGCCGGTACCGATCCCACATTCTCCAGAACTGGTCCCAGTGTCCCAGCAATGCAAACCTCACCGCTTCTGCAGCATCCTCCCAGCCACACATCCATCTGTACTATCCTCCTATTTCTATACTCACTCACACGGTGTACTGGGAGTAATCCAGAGATTATTACTTTGAGAGGCTAACTTCTTTCCCAGCGCCCGGAATTCTGACTGCAGGACCACCTCCCTCTTTCTGCCCAGTTCATTCGTACCGATGTGGATGATCACAGCTGGCTGTTCACCACCTCCCCCTTCACATCCCCCCCCCCCCCCCCCCCGCCACGTTCAGGATGCTCTGCAGCTGCTCAGTGATATCCTTGACCCTGACACCAGGGAGGAAACACATCATCCTGGATACATGTATGCGGCCTCAGAAATGCTGGTCTGATCCCGTGACTATCGAATCTCCTGTCACTGTCAACATTCTACATTCTACTCCTCCCTGTACCTCCCCCCCCCCCCCCAACCCCCCTTACAGCTGAGACAGCCCTGGTACCATGGCCTTGTCTCTGGCTGCAGTCCCCAGATGAACCATCACTTTCCTCAGTATTGAATACTGGTTGAAGAGTGAGATGCACTTTGGGGTCTCCTGTGCTACCTGCCTGATTCTTCTTGACTGTCTGGTGATCACCCATTACCTCTCTCCCTGCATACTCTTAAACTGTGAGGTGACCACTTCCATAAACATGCTCTCCACAAATCACTCAACCTCACGTACACACCACAGTGACATCCATGGTCCCACCATCTGCAGCTTGTACATCATCCCAGACTGCAGGATGAGGGGGAGGTGGGAGTTAATAAGGGATATAAGGCAGGAACATAGCATCATCCTGAATACTCTCGGGGATGCCGGATGCTACGGGCTCTGTCACAGCCGGTCCCATGATGTGGAGAACCATCTCCTCCCTCAGGCTCAGGGGATGAAGGTGTGCCTGACCCACGCCAGTTCACTGCTGCTCCCTGTGATTATGGGCCACCTTGTCCTGTGCGAGAGAGAGCAGAATGTCAGTGATTGTGTTGCACTGTGTATGGGTGATGTGCCTGCCATAGCTGAATAGCTGGAGGTATGTGAAGGCAGTGAGAGGTGGGTATGAGTCTGATATCAGTGGAAGGTGTGGAGGGTGATGTGGAGTATGTGAATGTTAGGTGTGAGTCCTGAGTGTTACGGACTGCTGATGGGTGTGTGATGGGGGTGTGGTACATTGAGCAATGTGAGAGGGTGGTGATGTTGGGGGTAGGAGATGCCATGTAGAGATGAATTCTCTGACATTGACCACCCGTGTGAACTCATTAAACTTCTTCTGGCTCTGCTGCCAGGTCCTTGGGGCCAGACTTCTTGCATTGACCTCCGTGGCCACCTGCTCCCATTCACTGAGGAGGGCATTCCTTGAGGGTCTCCACACCACCCCACAGAAACATGGCCTCTCTCCTCCTGTCACCCTCCATGACTAAGGCCTCTAGCACCACATCCGTGAACTGCAGAGCCCGCTCTCTGTCCTAGTGTTCCATTTACCTTGTCTCCAATTGTAGTATTCACAGTCACCAGCAGCAGCCTCATGTGATTCAGTGCAACTTCCGTTAAGAGGGACAGACTGCCTTTAAGAGCTGAATCCTGGCTGAAACACGTGCCGGCCTCACACACAGTTAGGTGCCCATTGAGCGTGCAGACCGACAGCCGGGCGGGTCACCCTGGGGGGCAGTGGAATTGATGGAAATGAGGAGGCAGCAGAACGTTTGTGTGTCACCTGCCTCAACAGGAACGGGTACAGGCCGATCACAATCAGAAACCCTATGCCTGAAAAGAAGCACATATATGTTTTTATTTTCCTCCAATTACATCTCTCTCTCTATATCTGTGCTGTCTTTTGAAAGAGCAATCTAATTAGGTCGACTCCCTTCCTCTTTCCCAGGAATACTGCTTTTTTTTCCCCTTTATAACTAATTGTTAAATTCACTTTTGAAAGATAGAATTATAGAATTATGCATCGTTTAAGGTACTGAAAGAGGCCACTTGTCCCATCGTATCTGTGCTGACTGAAAAACGATCCACCTATTCTAATCCCACTTTCAGGATTCTGTATATTACGGTATTTGAGGTGTATATCCAGACTCCTGTTGAATGAGTTGAGGGTCTCTGCCTCAACTACACTTTCAGGCAGTGAGTTCCAGACCCCAACACACTCAGTATGAAAACGTTTTCCTCATCTGCCCTCTGATCTTTCGACCAATCACTTTAAATACACCCCCTCCCCACCCCCAACCCCTCACCCCCATGCCACTGACCTTTCTGCCAAGGTGAATAGACCCTTCACCTCCACTCTGTCCAGGCCCCTCAAAATCTTGTACATTTCAGTCCGATCTCCCCTCAGCCTTCTCTATTCCAAAAAGAACAACCCCAGCCTATCCAATCGTTCCTCACAGCTGCATTTCTCCATCCCTGGCAACATCCTCATAAATCTCCTCTGTACCCTCTCCAGTGCAATTAGATCCTTTCTGTAATGAGGTGACCAGAATTGCACTCAGTACTCAAGTTGTGGCCCAGCCAATGAGTTATACAGTTCCAGCATAATTTCCCTGCTCTTTTATTCCATACCTCAGCTAATAAAGGAAAGGATTCCATCTGCCTTCTCCACCATATTACTATTGAATCTGCTTCCATCATGTTTGCAGGCAGTGAATTCCAGATCCCAACAACTCGCTGTGCAAGAAAATTATCCTCATTTCACATCTGGTTCTTTGTCAATTACCTTCAATCTATGTCTTCTTAACACTGAACTTTCAGACACTGGAAACATTTTCACATTAATTACCCTATCAAAACCCTTTATGATTTTGAATTCTATATTAAATTCCCTCTTACCCTTCACTGCTGTAAAGAGAAAAATCCCAGTTTTTAGAATCTCTCCAGGAAACTGAATTCCCAGATACCTGGCACCATTCTCGTAAATCACTTCTGCATCTTCACTAAGTCCTTGACATCCTTACCAAAGTGTGGTGATCAGAATTGGACACAATTCTCCAGCTGGGACCTAACCAATGATGTCTAAAAATCAGCATTTCCTCCTGAGTTTTATTACTCTGTGCTGTGTTTAGAAAGCCAAGGACACGATATGTTGTTATTTTGTAGCTGCCTTCTCAGTGGCCTGCTGCCTCAGAAATTAGTACAGCCCGAGATCTGTCCATTCCACCACCCACGTTATCTTGCCTTTCCTCATATTTCCTACCGATATGTATCACTTCACAGTTCAATGTGTAAAGTTCAATCTGCCAGGTGACTGTCCATTGCACCAGTCACTCTCTGTCCACATTGGGACAGACCAGGCTCCATCCGAAGACTGTGCTGAGTAAGCGGCTTTCACGCAGTGTGGTACTGAGCTCCAAATAGAGCAGAAAAGAGTCGCTTCTATCCCCGGTCTGTGTTAATCCCACCCGGTGTGGCACTGGCCCACACAGAGAGCAGGAAAGACCCACTTCTATCCCTGGCCTGTGTTAATACCACCCGGTGTGGTACTGACCAAAACAGAGAGCAGGAAAGACCCAATTCTATCCCTGGCCTGTGTTAATACCACCCGGTGTGGTACTGACCAAAACAGAGAGCAGGAAAGACCCAATTCTATCCCCGGCCTGTATTAATCCCACCCGGTGTGGTACTGACCCACACAGAGAGCAGGAAAGACCCAATTCTATCCCCGGCCTGTGTTAATCCCACCCGGTGTGGTACTGACCAAAACAGAGAGCAGGAAAGACCCAATTCTATCCCCGGCCTGTATTAATCCCACCCGGTGTGGTACTGACCCACACAGAGAGCAGGAAAGACCCAATTCTATCCCCGGCCTGTATTAATCCCACCCGGTGTGGTACTGACCCACACAGAGAGCAGGAAAGACCCAATTCTATCCCCGGCCTGTATTAATCCCACCCGGTGTGCTCTGACCCACACAAAAATCAGGAAAGATTCAATTCTATCCCCGGTCTGCGTTAATCCCACCCGGTGTGATACTGACCCACACAGAGAGCAGGAAAGACCCAATTCTATCCCCGGCCTGTATTAATCCCACCCGGTGTGCTCTGACCCACACAAAAATCAGGAAAGATTCAATTCTATCCCCGGTCTGTGTTAATCCCACCCGGTGTGGTACTGACCCACACAGAGAGCAGGAAAGACCCAATTCTATCCCCGGTCTGTGTTAATCCCACCCGGTGTGGTGCTGACCCACACAGAGAGCAGGAAAGACCCAATTCCATCCCCGGCCTGTGTTAATCCCACCCGGTGTGGTACTGACCCACACAGAGAGCAGGAAAGACCCAATTCTATCCCCGGTCTGTGTTAATCCCACCCGGTGTGGTGCTGACCCACACAGAGAGCAGGAAAGACCCAATTCCATCCCCGGCCTGTGTTAATCCCACCCGGTGTGGTACTGACACGCCTAAAATCAGGAAAGACTCAATTCTAACCCCGGCCTGTGTTAATCCCACCCGGTGTGCTACTGACCCACACAAAAATCTGGAAAGATTCAATTCTATCCCCGGTCCGTGTTAATCCCACCCGGTGTGGTACTGACCCACACAGAGAGCAGGAAAGACCCAATTCTATCCCCGGCCTGTGTTAATCCCACCCGGTGTGCTACCGACCAAAACAGAGAGCAGGAAAGACCCAATTCTATCCCCGGTCTGTGTTATTCCCACCCGGTGTGGTACTGACACACACAGAGAGTAGGAAAGATTCAATTCTGTCCCCGGCCTGTGTTAATCCCACCCGGTGTGGTACTGACCCACACAGAGAGCAGGAAAGATTCAATTCTGTCCCCGGCCTGTGTTAATCCCACCCGATTAGGTACTGACCCACACAGAGAGCAGGAAAGACCCAATTCTATCCCCGGTCTGTGTTATTCCCACCCGGTGTGGTACTGACCCACACAGAAATCAGGAAAGTTTCCATTCTATCCCCAGTCGGTGTTAATCCCACCCGGTGTGGTACTGCCCCACACAGAGAGCAGAAACAATTCAATTCTCTCCCCATCCTGTGTTAATCCCTCCCGGTGTGGTACTGCCCCACACAGAGAGCAGGAAAGACCCAATTATATCCCCAGCCTCTGTTAATTCCACCCGGTTTGGCACTGACCCACACTGAGAGCAGGATGGACCCAATTCCATCCCCAGCCTGTTTTAATCTCACCCGGTGTGGTACTGACACACACAGAGAGCAGGAAAGACCCAATTCTATCCCCAGCCTGTGTTAATCACACCTGAAATGGTACTCACCCACACAGAGAGCAGGAAAGACTCCATTCTATCCCAGCCTGTGCTAATCCCTCCCAGTGTGGTACTGACCCGCACAGAGAGTGGGAAAGACCCAATTCCATCCCCGGCCTGTGTTAATCCCACCCGCTGTGGTCCTGACCAAGGCAGAGATCAGGAAAGACCCAATTCTGTCCCCAGCCTGTGTTAATCACACGTGGTCTGGCACTGACCCACACAAAAATCAGCAAAGACCCAGTTTTATCCCCGGCCTGTGTTAATCCCACCTGGTGTGGTAATGACCCATACAGAGAGCAGGAAAGACCCAATTCTATCCCCACCCTGTGTTAATCGCACCCTGTCTGGTACTGACCCACACAAAAATCAGCAAAGACCCAGTTTTATCCCCGGCCTGTGTTAATCCCGCTTGGTGTGCTACTGACCCACGCACAGAGCAGGAAAGACGCAATTCTATCCCCAGCAACTGAGAATCCCACCCGGTGTGGTACTGACCCACACAGAGAGCAGGATGGCCCCAATTCTCTCCCAGCCTGTGTTAATCCCACCCGGTGTGGTACTGAACCACACAAAAATCAGGATTGATTCAATTCTATCCCCGGTCTGTGTTAATCCCACCCAGTGTGGTACTGAAACATACAGAGAGCAGGAAAGACCCAATTCTATCCCCGTTCTGTGTTAATCCCACCCGGTGTTGTACTGACCCACACAGAGAGCAGGAAAGACCCAATTCTATCCCCGGCCTGTGTTATTCCCAGCTGGTGTGGTACTGACCCACTCACAAATCAGGAATGATTCAATTCTATCCCCAGTCTGTGTTAATCCCACCTGGTATGGTACTGACCCACACAGAAATTAGGAAAGATTCAATTCTATCCCCAGTCTGTGTTAAACCCCGCCGGTGTGGTACTGACCCACACAGAGAGCAGGAAAGACGCAATTCTATCCCCGGCCTATGTTAATCCCACCCAGTGTGGTACTGACCCACACAGAGAGCAGGATAGACCCAATTCTATCCCGGACTGTGTGAATCCCAACCGGTGTGGTACTGACCCACACAGAGAGCAGGATAGACCCAATTCTATCCCGGACTGTGTTAATCCCACCCGGTGTGGTACTGACCCACACAGAGAGTGGGAAGACCCAATTCTATCCCAGCCTGTGTTAATCCCAGCCGGTGTGGTACTGACCCACACAGAGAGTGGGATGACCCAATTCTAATCCGGCCTGTGTTAATCCCACCCGGTGTGGTACTGACCCACACAGAGAGTGGGAAGACCCAATTCTATCCCCGGCCTGTGTTAATCCCACCCGGTATGGTACTGCCCCACACAGAGAGCAGAAACGATTCAATTCTTATCCCAGCCTGTGTTAATCCCTCCCGGTGTGTTACTGAACCACACAGAGAGCAGGAAAGACCCAATTCTAACCCCAGCCTGTGTTAATTGTCCACCATCATTCACGGCTGGATGTGGCAGGACTGCAGAGCTTAGATCTGATCCATTGGCTATGGGATCGCTTTGCTCTGTCTATCGCATGCTGCTTATGTAGTTTGACATGCAAGTAGTCCTGGGTTGTAGCTTCACCAGGTTGACATCTCATTTTGAGGTATGCCTGGCGCTGCTCCTGGCAGGCCCTCCTGCACTCTTCATTGAACCAAGGTTGGTCTCCTGGCTTGATAGTAATGGGAGCGTGGGGGATATGCTGGGCCATGAGGTTAGAGACTGTGGTTGAGTACAATTCTGCTGCTGATGAAGATGTACCACCGGAATTAATGCTGGGGCCTCAACTTTTTACAATGCATATAAATGACTTGGATGAAGTGGCCGAAGGTATGGTTGCTAAATTTGCTGACGACACAAAGATAGGTCGGAAAGTAAGTTGTGAAGAGGGCATAAGTGGGCTACAAGTGGATATAGATAGGTTAAGTGAGTAGGCAAAGATCTGGCAAACGGAGTGTAATGTGGCGAAAAGTGAAGCTGTCTGTTCTGGCAGAAAGAAGTTTGATAATGCATATTATCGGAATGGTGAGAGATTGCAGAGCTCAAAGATCAAGGGGGAACTGGGTGTCCTCGTGCATGAATTGTATAAGGTTTGTATGCAAGTTCAGCAAGTAATTAGGAAAACTAATAGAATGGTATCATTTATTGCAGGAGGAATTGAATGCAAACGTAGGGATGTTCTGCTTCAGCTATACAGGGCATTGGTGAGACCAAATCTGGAGTCCTATGTACCGTACTGGTCTTCTTATTTAAAGAAGGATGCAAATGTGTTGGAGGCAGCTCAGAGAAGGTTTACGTGGACTGATACTTGAAATAGGCGGTCTGTCTTATGAGGAATGTCTGGAAAGGCTAGGCTTATATCAGCTGGCGTTTAGAAGATTGAAAGCCGACCTGATTGAAATAAATAAGGTTCTGAGGTTGGGACAAAGCAAGTGAGGGAGACAGAGAGAGAGAAACCGCGAGAGATTGAGTCTGAACAACAACCTTTCACCACTTCTCTCAGTTTACTGTTCCTTAGCCAATGTTATATCCACACTGTCATTGTCCCTTTAGTTCCATAGCATTCATTTGCCTGACCTGTCTGCTGAATGACACTTGAACAAACGCCTTTTGAAAGTCCATATATATAACTTCAATCACACCACCCTCATCAACCCTCTCCATTGTTTTATCAAATGACTCCATCAAGTTTACCTCACCACCACCTCCGTCTCTCCAATCCTCCACTGCTGTTAAATTATCAGACTGCTTGTCCGACTTCAGTACTGGATGAGCAGAAACTTCCTCCAATTAAATATTGGGAAGACTGTAGTTATTGTTTTCACTCCCCACTCCCCTTGCTATTGATTCCATCTCTCTCCCTGGTAACAGTCTGAGATTCAGACAGTCTGTTTGCCACCTTAGTGTCACGTTTAACCACGAAATGAGCTTCCAGCCACATTTCTGTACCATCACTACAACCACCTATTTCTACCTCAGTGACAGTGCCTGATTTCATCTCTGTCTCAGCTCATCTGCTGATGAAACCTCATCCATGCCTTCGTTACATTTAGACTTGACTGTTCTTTTTTTTAATTCTTTGATTGAATATGGGTGTCCATGGGAAGGTCAGCATTTGTTGTCCATGCTTAATTGCCTTTGACAGCTTAGTGACTTGCTCGGCCATTTTAAGGTGCAGTTAAAAGTCAACCATATTGCTGTGGGTCTGGACTCACATGCAGACCAGACCAGACCAGGTAAGAACAAGTAGTGAACAAGATGGTGTTTCACGAAAATCGATGATAGTTTCATAGCACCATGACTGAGACTAGCTTTCTGTTCCAGATGTCAACTCATTCCTGGCTTGTCTCAAACATTCTACTCTTTGTAAACGTGAGGTCATCCAAACTCTGCTGCCCTTGTGTTGACTTGCATCAAACCCCATTCCCCAATCACTGACCGACATCAGCTCCCAGTCAAGCAATGTCCTGATTTCAAAATTCTCAACCGTGTTTCCAACTCCTTTCATGTCCTCACCCCTCCTTGTCTCAATAATCTCCACCAGCTGCACAACGCTTCAAGCTCTCAGAACTCCTTCAATCCTGGCCTATTGTGTATCCTTGATTTCATTATTGCACCACGGGCAGTCAGGTCTTCAGCAGCGTAGGCCCAAAGCTCTGGAATGCCCTCCCTGCACCTCTTTTTTTATTCTTTCATTCAATGTGGGCATCGCTGGGGGTGGGGGGGGGGGAGGGGGGAGGAAAGCAGCATTTGTTCCCATCCCTAATTGTCCTTGACAAATGAATGGCTTGCTAGGACATTTCACGGGGCAGTTTAAGAGTCAACAACATTGCTGTGGATCTGGAGTCATATGTAGGCCAGATCAGGTACGGCTGGCAGATCTCCTTCCCTAAAGGACATTAATGATTCAGGTGGGTTTTTTTCCAACAAGTGATGAGAAATTCAGGCACAATTACTGAGAATAGCTTTCATTTCCAGATTTTTATTAATTGATTAAAATTATTAATTAATTGAATTTTAATTTCCACCAGCTGCCTTGCTGGGATTTGAAGCCAGAGCATTAGCCTGGGTCTCTGTATTACTAGTTCAGTGACAGTGTCACTGTTTCTGCCTCCCTGCATCACTTTCCTCCCTTAAGACACGACTTAAAATCTTCCTCTTTAACCAAGCTGTTGGTCAGCTTACTTCATATCTCCTGTTGCGTCTCGCATCATACTTTGTTTCATAATGCTCCTGTGAAGCACCTTGCAAACCAATGTTTTATTATATTAAAGGCACTGCATAAATATAGGTTGTTGTTGATGTTTGTCAGACATGGCTTGTCTTACAATATCGATGCTGCTTGCCATTTATTGACCTTGTTTTTGTCAAACAGTACTTTTGTCCTGGGTTGTGAAGTGTGCACATTTCCCCACCTGTAATGTTAGATTGATTGGTCAGTAAATATAGGGTTTTCTCCATCTCTCCTTTTTTAAAAAAAGGGTGGAACATTTACAACCCTCAAGTCTCTATCATCTTTCCCATATCAAAGGAGGATTGGAGATTCTGGACATGGTCTCTGCTATTTCCACCATTCCTTCCCTCAGCAACCCTCATGCATCCCATCCAGACTGGGTAAATGTTCCACTTTATTGTGGTACAAACAGTGTTAGATTGAAAGCTGTAAACTGAACCTGTTTGTTCAGAGACTGCAATGAATGTCAATCTCCATGGACCCTAATAGTATAACTGGAGCGTTTCCGTCTTCTATTAATAAGTGATTAATTTCAATGTGTTATCCCATGGTGTCAGTGGGAGCATCAACCCGGAAACTAACAGGGATCAGCAGCTCCAGAGAGAGGGAGAGAGAGAAGATAGATCAGAATCTGAGAGCAATAGATTGGAAAGTTTTAACAATGGACAGGAGTTTATCCTTTTGGTTTGACGAGCTGACTGCAGATCATGATTGGATAACGTGAGATTGGCAGATCTATTGTGCCCTTCAGATGATTCAATGCATTTACTATCCCATCCTCGCTATCGTTGGTGTCCCTGGTAAGTCTCTGTATCCAAGTATTCATTCTCTTATAAAAGCAAAATACTGCAGATGCTGGAAATCTGCAATAAAAACAAGAAATGCAGGAACCATTCAGCAGGTCTGGCAGCATCTGTGGAAAGAGAGGCAGAGTTAAGGTTTCAGGTCACTGACCCTTCTTCAGAACTCAAGAAGAAGGGCCACTGACCTGAAACGTTAACTCTGCTTCTCTTTCCACAGATGCAATCCAGACCTACTGAGTGGTTCCAGCATTTCTTGTTATTATGCATTCTATAAACCATGTTTAACTGCATAACTGATCTTATCATTCACTCTTCCCTCCTTGCTACTGTTGTTGTTCTTGGTCTATCTCTTTCTCCGGCTGTTATCTCTATAAACCATTGCGAATGGAATTACTGCTCTTTTTATTTACTGTCACATCTCTGTTGCTGTTGGCGTCCCTGTTAAGTCTCACTATCCAGCTATTACATACAATGCATTACTCACCTTGTTATTAAAGTATTGGCGGAGATTGAAGCCATTGTTTTCAGTCCCCAACATACACTCTATTCTCTATCCAAAGAATTGGCACATATATGAGGCTGAAACAGACAGTTCACTTCCTTGCTGATCTCCTTGACCCTGAACTGAGTTCCAATACTGTATCCTGTCCATCACCAATCCTGTCTACTGTATCCTTTTCCTCCGCCTTACGCTATCTTAGGATACAAAAATGGCTTGGTGATAAGCGGCAGAGAGTGGGAGTGCAGGGTTGTTTTTCAGGTTGGAGGCTGGTGTCCAGTGGTGTGCCACAGGGATCGGTGCTGGGTCTTCTGTTGTTTGTCATATATATCAATGACTTGGATGTGAATGTAGGGGGCATGAGTAGTAAGTTTGCAGATGACACCAAAATTGGTGGTATAGTGGACAATGAAGAAGGTTGTCTAAGTTTGCAGCAGGGTCTATAGATCAACTGGGAAAGTGGGCAAAGAATTGGCAAATGGAATTTAACACAGACAAGTGTGAAGTGATGCATTTTGGGAAGTTAAACCAGGGCAGGACATATACAGTGAATGGCAGGGCCCTGGGCTGTGTTGTGGAGCAGAGAGACTTTGGGGTGAAAGTACATAGTTCCCTGAAATTAGCAACATAGGTAGACAGAGTGGTTAAGAAGGCATATGGCATGCTTGCCTTCATCGACCGAGGTACTGAGTACAAGAGTTGGGACCCCATAATATAGTTGTACAGAACGTTGGTTAGGCCACATTTGGAGTACTGTGTGCAGTTCTTGTCGCCGCTCCACAGGAAATATGTGATTTCGCGAGAGAGGGTGCAGAAAAGATCACAAGGATGTTGCCTTGCTTGAACGGCTTGAGTTATAAGGAGAGATTGGATAGGCCTAGTTTGTTTTCCCTGGAACGAAGGAGCCTGAGAGGGGACACGATAGAGGTATATAAAATTATGAGAGGCATAGATAGGGTAGATAGCCAGAGACTGTTTCTCATGGTAGGGATGACTAAAACTAGAGGGCATATATTTAAGGTGAGAAGGAGGAGGTTTAAAGGGGATCAAAGGGGTAAATTATTCACACAAAGAATAGTGGGTATCTGGAATGAGCTGCCTGAGGAGGTGGTGGAGGCAGGAACAGTAGCAACATTTAATAGACATCTGGACAGGTACTTGAATGAACAAGGCATAGAGGGATATGGAATTAATGCAGACAGGTGGGATTAGTATAGATAGGCATTATGGTCAGCATGGACGCAGTGGGCCGAAGGGCCTGTTTCTATGCCGTACGGCTCTATGACTCTATGACTCTCTGCCTATATGCCCCTTAAACCACCATCTATCTCTTCGTTAATTCCATACCCGACTATCCTAATGCTACCCATTACAAGACACTTAGTTATAAACTCCAGCCCATCGCAAACTCTGCTGCCCATTTCCTAACTCACACCAAACTCTGATCATCCACCAACTCTGTGCTCACTGACCTATATTGGTTCTTGGTTTAGTAGCACCACAATTGAAATATCCTTATTCTTGTGTTCAGATCCATCTCTGACCATACCTCTCCAGTTAGTCCAATTTTCCTGCCCGTTTCCCATATTCGTGCATTTTCTTTCCCTTCGAGAATTCATCCAATTCACTTTTAAAAGTGGATGTTTGCTCCTTCTGTATCTCTCTGTGGATGCAATTTCGGACTCGTTAGAGCCACTGGGGCTGAGGCTATGAATCCTAAAAGCCTTAAAATGGTGTGTGATGCACTGCCAGCCACTTGTGGCTCTTTCCAGTGGGGTTCCATGCTGAGCAGGGTGTTCCAGCAGCATTGGCACACGTCTTTGAAACTTGGTCTGTGCATGTCCACTGACCGCCTGTGTTAGTCACTCTCAGCTGAAAATACATTCAGCAGCACGAGGATTCATCTCGAGTGTTATTTAAACAATGTGATTTCTGATAATGATGAGCTGCGCCAACATCATCAACTATCCACGCCTGGTCCATCTTCAGGCACGTGCAATACAGCCTCATCGGGTATCACCCCTCCTCCCACTCGGCTGGAGGTTGCGGCTGAATGGGAAATTGTGAGGCTGGAGCTCTCCCCTCACCTCTACCACTCGCTCCGGACCTCGCCGCTCCACTCCACTACCCCCCCTAGCCGACAGTGCTCCACTACCCCCACTCCCCCTCCAGTTACTCGCTCCCTGCTTCCACACATTCCCCCACCAGCAACTCGCTCCGGACCTCGCCGGTCCTCTCCACTCCACTCCCCTGGCCGATTGTTACTCGCTTTCCTCATTCTCCCTCCAGTTATTCGCTCCTCGCTTCCTCCTCCTCCCCCTCCAGTCACACGCTTCCGACCTCACCGCTCCCCTCCCCTCCACTCCTCTGGCTGATTGTTCCCCGCTTCTTACCACCCTGTTCTCCAGTCACTTGCTCCACACTTCCTCCCCATCCCCTCCAGTCACTCGCTCCAAGCCGTGCTGCTTCCCTCCTCTCGGTCACTTGCTGCTAATTCGCTATGTCACGAAGCTGTGCTCCTTGGTGCTAGCGGCTGGGCGGGGTGGTGTAGTGGGGAGCGAATGACCACAGAGTGGGTGCTGAGGAGAGGGGAACAATCTGTCAGGGGAGTGAGGGAGAGCTGTGAGGTCTGGTGTTAGTGGCTGGGGTGGTGGTGAAGTGGGGAGCGAGTGACCCGACAGTGGGTGCTGAGGAGAGGGGAACAATCTGTCAGGGGAGTGAGGGAGAGCTGTGAGGTCTGGAGATAGAGGCTGAGGGGAGAAAGCGGCCTGTGGGTAGAGGGAGAAAGCGAATTGCTGATGTGAGGAGAGTGGGACTTGGGGCGGGAGCGAGAGGCTGCATTTGGGTGTAATCACTCCTGCTCAGTCATTTAATCGAATATCATTAAAAAACTGGCAGCACATTTTATACTCTGTTCGATTTCCAATGGAAATGTAAAAAAATTCCTCTTGTACTGAATAGGATTACTGGGATATTAACTGGATCTTGAAGATTACTGTTAGTATCATATAACTGCACATTAGCATTTTACTGGACTTCCTTCCAACTTAATGTAAGTTTAGATTGCTGGAACGATCTAACCAGAAGTATTTCCTGTGACAAATTGAGCAGCGCCATCTTTAATCCTGGCAGCTACCTGAACGTCTCAGACTCTGACTTTCCAGTTGAAGAGTCTGCATTTGTACATGTGCAAGTATTCCAGCACCTAGTGGTTGCATTGTCAGAAAACGCAGTCTTATTGAAAAAGACCAGGCATCCAACTTACAGTTGAGAGGCTTTTGACTTACTTCTGCTATTGTAAAATTAGTGGAGGTGCTGTGGATGGTTTTCTGGAGGTTGTAATGTGAGCTGCTTCAAATATTCAGGGAGGACAGAGGATTTGGATAACCCAACTGTGGATGAGGTTTGGGGACAGTAGTTACAGTGCCCATGGGTCTGTAACATGACCAACAAATGGAACAGATTCTGCAGAGAGGGGAAGCTCTGTAAAGAGGGAGGAAGAGGGGGCACTGACCTACCCATCCCAGGTTTTCCAAGACCAATTTTCCTACCTGCACCTACCCAGGAGCAGTGTGTGAGGTGATTCTGATTCAAGAAAAAAGTGGTTAGTGAGCTGTGTCACCTCCTGGAACACGACCTGGAACCTCACACGAGGGTGAGGACGGAGCTGTCAGTGACTGTTAAGGTCACAGTTTCATTGAACTTCTATATATCCGGATCTTTCCAGATGGGAGCTCGTGACATATTCAACATCTCCTAGTCTGCTGTCCATTTATGTATCCGTTAGGTGACAAAGGCCATCTATGGCGAGTGAGGTGAATGCATCATTTTCTCCCTCAAACTCTTCAACTGCCCATTGAGTGTTTCCCTGATTATTGTTTCTAACCCCTAGCCACTGATATTGAACAGCATGGCCTGTAGGTGCTCGGGCGGTCCTTACACCCATTCCAGTATAAGGGTGTCACATTTACCACTCGCCAATCTTCTGTCACCTCGCCCATCTATAGAAGAATGTAAGATTTCGGAAAGCCCTTCTGCTACCGACATACCCACTTCCTTTAGCCATCCAGACCAGGTGGATTATCTACTCTAAGCATAGCCAGCCTTTCCAGTACCTCCTCCCTCTGAATATTTACTCGATCCATTGCCTCTACTCTTTTGCTTCCACTGATATTTTGCAAGATTCCTGTTACAACAGCGATATGAAGTAATCATTAGCTATTTTAACCTTGCCCTGTGCCTCTAAGCATATATACATGCTTTGTCCCGGATAGTCACCACCCACCTCGTCCTATCTGATTGATATCTACATACCTGTAGAAAATGATTGCATTTCCTTTTAGAAGATTTCTGGGTTCTCTTTTATGTTGAATGTTAGTGAATGTTTAAGGTGGTGGATGAGGTGCTGATCAATCGGGCTGCTTTGTTCTAGGTGGTGTAAAACTTCCTGAGTGTTTTTGGAGCTGAACCCATCCAGGTAAGTGGAGAATTTTTCATTAAACTCCTGACTTGTGTGGCGCACATGCTACATGTCAATTATCAGCCCAAGGCTGGATATTGTCCAGGTCTTGCTGCATTTAGGTATGAACTACTTCAGTACCTGAGCAGGCACAAATGGTACTAATCATTAATGAATACTCCCATTTCTGACCTTATGATGGAGGGACAGTGATTGATGAAGCAGCTGAAGATGGTTGAGCCTAGGACACTACCCTGAGGAACTCCTGCAGTGATATCCCGGGACTGATATAATTGACCTCTAACAACCACAACCATCTTCCTTTGCTTGAGGTATGAATCCAGCCAGCGGAAATCTTTCCCCCTGATTCCCATTGACTTCAGTTTTGCTAGGGCTCCTTGATGCCATACTCGGTCAAATGCTGCCTTGATGTCAAGGGCAGTCACTCCCACTTCACCTCTGGAGTTCAGCTCTTTTGTCCATGTTTTAACCAAGGCTGTAATGAAATTAGGAGATGAGTGGCCCTTGGGGAACCCAAACTGCTCATCGCTGAGCAGAATATTGGAGATTAAATGCTATTTGATAGTAATAATGATGAAACCTTCCATTACTTGTCTCATGAATCAGAGCAGACAGAAGGGTGGTGGAAGCATGGCTGTTGAAATACTTCCAACTTTCCCTTAAGGAGACGGCAAATCGACTTCCAGGCTGACTGTGAGGGCCCATATTTGGACTGTATCAGTCCGGCATGGCGATCAGTGTCCTGGGCTGAAAGATGCATATTAAAACTGTACCAGCTCGGCATGCAGAAGTTCCCGGGGCTGGTCGACCCAGATTCACACTGCACCAGCTCGGCTTGGTGATCACTGACCTGGGCTGGTTGACCCCTATTCGCCCTGTACCAGCTCGGCATGGTGATCAGTATCCTGGGATGGTTGACCCAGATTCACACTGCACCAGCTCGGCTTGGTGATCACTGTCCTGGGCTGGTTGACCCATATTCACACTGTATCAGCTCGGCATCGCGATCAGTATCCTGGCCTGGTTGACCCATATTCACACTGCACCAGCTCGGCTTGGTGAGCAGCATCCTGAAAAAAAGCAGGGATGTTATGCTGAACCTTTATAATGCTTTGGTGAGACTATTGCGTCCATTTCTGGTCACCATACGTTAGGAAGGATGTGAAAGTCTTTGCGTGGGTGTAGAGGATATTTACTGGAAAGGTTCCAAGGATGGGGGATTTTACCTACAAGGTTAGTCTGGAAAATCTGCCGTTATTTTGCCTGGAGGAAAGGAGATTGAGGCGAGATATATGAGAGGTACACAAGATTATAGCAGGTATAGATAAGGTGGACAAAGACATTCTGTTCCATGTAGCTGATGGTACAAGGACTAGAGATAAGGTTTGGGTAAGAGATGCAGGGGAAATGTGAGGATGAACTTTATTATGTACCGTGTGGTAATGACCTGGTAATCACTGCCCACAGGGATGGTGGAAGCAGAGACAGTGATCAATTTCAAAACGATATTGGATGGACACGTGAGGGAAATAAACTTGCAGGAATATGGGAACAGAACAGGGGATGGTTGTGACTGGATTGTTCTACAGAGTGTTGGCATGGACTTGACGGGTTGAATGGACTGCTTCAGTGCTGTAATGAATTACAATTACTACTGCTTTCACAGACTGTTCAATGGTGAGTGCAGGAGGGTATGCCCGCAGCAGCGCCAGGCATACCTCAGAATGAGGTGACAACCTGGTGAAGCGACAACACAGGACTACCTGCATGCCAAACTGTGTAAGCAGCATGTGATAGACAGAGCTAAGCGATCCCATAACCAACGGATTATATCTAAGGTCTGCAGTCCTGCCACATCCAGCCATGAATGATGGTGGACAGTTGAACAACTAACTGGAGGAGGTGGCTCCACAAATATCCCCATCCTCAATGATGGGGGAGCCCAGTACATCAGTGTAAAAGATAAGGCTGAAGCATTTGTATCAATCTTCAACGGGAAGTGCCGCTGGAAGCTTCCCATACTTTACTTTGTATTCTCCATTCACAATACTTACCTTAACAATTTCAAACTTAAGTCAAAAGAATAGAATGAGACAGGCTTTTAAAAGAAAGAAAACAAAGGAAATAAATTACTTCAGTGGTTTTGATCTGATCGTTCTTCAGGTTTCTTTCAAACAACTGGAATTAAAACTGAAAACAGAGGTGAATTGTCACAAATAAACATTCTAACTCCAAACAAAATGTTTAAACCTGTAGTCAACTTCAGTCTGAGTCAACCACGCCCATGGATAGGTCTCTCTCTTTCTATTTCTCTTGCCCCCGCACCTCTCTCTCTCTCTCTTTCTTTCCGAGCACAAAGCAATTACTATTTAACACTCCAACATCCATGTTATAGTAACTTTTATCCTCCCCACTCACACCAATTTAAAATCCAACTGTACACACATGTTAAACAGCCAACTACTTTAAGACAACATGCAGGACCAGACGAGAGAGGGTTAACTGACCGTAATAGACACTGGCATGAGACAGACAAAGAAACCACACTGAAAACTTCAAATACACAAACAGAAACTAACTCACACACCATCTTTTCCTTTTGTTTTCCTCACACAGTGTTTCAGCCTCACTGTGGCTCCGAAACATTTCATTTCCTTTGATATCCCAACTGCACTAGTGACTTGGTGGGATTGACAGCAACAACCTGTTCTATTCTGTGTTGTCACCACTTTAACGGGACAGACTGGCAAGGACAACACCTTAACGAGACAGAATGGCAAGGACGCTGCCTTAACGGGACAAAATGACAGGGGAATCACCTGAACGGTACTGACTGGCAAAGGCATCAACTTAATGGGACAGACTGGTAATGGCGTAATCTTAACGGGACAGTCTGGTAAGGGTTATCCCTCTCCATCTTTGTCCTCCTCCGAGGCCTCCTGCTCCGTTTCAGTATCACCTGTGTGATACTCTGCTTTTTGTGACGGCTGCTACAGCCGCCTGGGTGCTGCTTTCCCCTCTGGGTTTACAGTCACTGAATGGTAGACCTGTACTGTGCATGGCCTGTCTTCTGGTGGGATCAATCCTGTAACTCCCTAAGGGCACCTCTGTAATCCTCTAACTTCTGGGTCACGGGACATTATCCTGTGTAACAGTAACAATATGTTTCTCTGCTAACTCTCACTGCTGCTGAACTGCACAAGCCTGTACTGCATTAAGTGTCTGTTGTTGTATAGTGACAGTAAAGGAAACTAGCTTATTGTGTAACTCGTGTAGCTGTGTCTGCTGCTGCTGCTCTTTCTGTTCACTTTGAGCGACTATTTCTCTCACCTGTGACTGTATCACTTCCTCATCTCACTGTGCACGGAGTGATGCTGCACATGGAGGCAGATTTAAAGCCTTCTCACCTTTCCGATGTTCAGCCAAGACCTGTGCGTGGATAAACTTCACTATCTTTTTTAAATGAACGTGTTCATGCTTCCATACACAGTGTCCTAACAGGGACTGTATACTGTCCATATTACACTTAGTGCTTAACTCTTCCTCATATGTTTCCCAGCGACCCTTCTTCCCATTGTCTTTTTGTGACATAATGTGGATTTAAAGAGACATCACTGGGTCAGTATAATCTGCCGTCCCTCAAAAGAGTTTATCCCTGCAAGAATTTTCACTTGTCAAACGAATGTTCCTATGTTTGTGAAACTTGCTCCAACACCCTCGGTTTGCATAGCAATCAAAGTCCCGGATTTCAGCACCACTTGTAAGATCTGGGGTTTGGCTTAATTGAATTGTCAGACTTAGGTCAATTACAATGACAGTCTGCGTTGGGAGATCAGATCTAAAAGGAACTTTCAGCTCAGACTAGCTATAAAAACACGTGGGTACACGGCTGCTTCCACAAGTTTCACAGACTTAATGAAGTTCTCCACAATAAGCAGAACATGGTGATACTGAGAAAAGGGCAGTGGTCAGCAGTTGGCTTTACAATGGAACATTGGTCCTCAACCACCGGTTAACTGTGGAACCTTGTCTCTTCCTTGGAGTCTATCTTCTGTCACCGTCTTGATGATGATGTGCGCAATGGGGCCTTACAAGTTTTTAATTGATACACCTTTCCCAGCTTGATTCTGTTCCATATTAGGTAAAAGCCTGTTTCTGTTCATTTGATTGGTCAGTCATTAACTAACTACCCTTCCATGATGGTACTTCGAGCCTGGTTTAAGTCATTGCCATTGTCATTCAGTGGGGAGCGGGGGAGGGGCCTCCAGATTCCAGCTGCATTGACTCTATGAATTCCTTTACAAAAGGTCATATCTGACCCGGTGCCATCCTGCCTTGGCTATTCAACCACAGTGGCCACTTAATGGCATTGATATGTACTTATCTCATTTCACAGTTCCCTGGCCAGACTGGGATTGTTTTATACCAGTTAATAAGCTAACAGTCCCTCTTGAATAATCTACAGTCTAACGACTTTTAAATAACAGGTCTCAACAGGTCAGGACTTGTCCAGAAGTTTAGCTAACATCATTCGTTGTGGTTATGTTACATACAGAATACTATTTTAACCGTGATACTGAAGGATATGACAACTAAGTTCCAACAGTCCTATCATAAAATAAACTCAATCCTACAGTTTTGTCCCAACAAGGACGGAGATATCCATCTTTGTGTTTGCAGACAGCGGCCACTACTGCCCACTGTTGACTGATTGTGTCTGAAGCTGTTGGGTTTTAGATAAACACAGGGCATTTGTTTTATTCGCTCATTCTTGGGATGTGAGCGTCGCTGTCTAGGCCAGCATTTATTGACCATCCCTAATTGCCTTTGAGAAGGTGGTGCTGAGCCCACTTCTTGAACCACTGCAGTCCATATGAGGTAGGTACACCCACAATTCCGTTAGGAAGGGAGTGCCAGGATTCTGACGAAACAACAGTGAAGGAATGGCGATGTAGTTCCATGTCAGGATGGTGTGTGACTTGGATAGGAACTTGCAGGTGGTGGTGTTCCCATGTATCGCTGCTCTTGTTCTTCTCGGTGGTAGAGGTCGCGGGTTTGGATGGTAAAAAGTCGAGGTAAGGAGCTTTGGTGTGTTGCTGCAGTGCATCTTGTAGATGGTACACACTGCTGCCACTGTGCGTCAGTGGTGGAGATATGAATGTTGTAGATGGTGTGCCAATCATGTTTGCTGCTTTTTCCTGGATGGTCCTGCGCTTCTTGACTGTCGTTGGAGCTGCACCATCCAGGCAAGTGGAGAGTATTCCATCACACTCCTGACTTGTGCCTTGTAGATGGTGAACAGGCTTTGCAGAGTTGGAGGTGAGTTATTTGCCACAGGATTCCGAGCCTCTGACCTGCTCTTGCAGCCACGGTATTTATATGGTGACTCCATTTCAGTTTCTATTTCAGTTTCTAATCAATGGGAACCCTCCAGGATGTTGATTGTGGGGATTCAGTGATGACAATGTCATTGAACGTCAGGGGGAGATGACTAGATTCTTTCTTGTTTGAGATGGCCATTGCCTGGCACTTGAGTGGCACGAAAGTTACTCACCACCTATCAGCCCAAGCTGGATATTGTCCAAATATTTCTGCATCTCGACATGGTTTGCTTCAGTATCTGAGAAGTCACGAATGGTGAACATTGTGCAATCATCAGTGAATATCCCCACTTCTGACCTTTTGATTGAAGGAAGATCATTGATGAAGCAGCTGAAGATGGTTGGGTCTCGGACACTACCCTGAGGAACTCCTCCAGTGATGTCCTGGAGCTGAGCTGATTGACCTCCAACAACCACAGCCATCTTCCTTTGCGTTAGGTATGACTACAACCAGCGGAGAGTTTTCCCACTGATTCCTATTGATTCCAGTTTTGCTCGGGCTCCTTGATACCATACTCGGTCAAATCTGCCTTGATGTCAAGGGCAGTCATTGTCACCTCTCCTCTTGAGTTCAGCTCTTTTGTCCGTATTTGTACCAAGGCTGGATTGAGAACAAGAGCTGAGTGGCCTTGGCAAAAGCCAAACAGAGCGTCAGTGAGCAAGTTATTGCTAAGCAAGTGCTGCTTGATGGCACAGTTAACACCAGGGGAAGTGCTGGCTTCGTGGTAATGTCTCTGGCATAGTAATCCAGAGGACCAGGCTAGTACTCTGGCGACACGAGTTTGAATCCTACCACAGCAGATAGTGAAATTTGAAGTCAATTAATAAAATCTGGAATTAAAAAAAGTTGGTATAATAGTGCCATGAAACCATTGTCAATTGTTAGAAAAAAATCATCTGGTTCACTGATGTCCTTCAGGGAAGGAATTCTGTCGTCCTTACCTGGTCAGGCCTACATAAGATTCCAGATCCACAGCAATGTGGTTGACTATGAAATGGCTGAACAAGCCGCTCAGTTCAAGGGCATTTAGGGATGGGCAATAAATGCTGGCCTTGCCAGCGATGCCCACATCCCATGAACGTATGAGAACATCTTCCATCACTTTGCTGATTATTGAGAGTAGACTGATGGGGTGGCAGCTGGCCAGTTTAGACTTGTGCTGGTTTTTGTGTACAGTTAATGAATTTTGGGAGGACTAACAAGGCAAGGGAATATACAATGGATGGTAGGATCCGAGGAAGCACAGAAGGTCAGAAGGACCTTGGTGTACTTGTCCATAGGTCACTGACGGCAGCAGCACAGGTAGATAAGGTGGTTAGGAAGGCATATGGGATACTTGCCTTTATTAGCAAATGCAGAGAATATAAGAGCAGGGAGGTTATCATCATAATATATAAAACGCTAATTTAGCCACAGCTGGAGTACTGTGTACATTTCTTGTCACCACACTATAGGAAGGATGTGATTGCACTGGAGAGGGTGCAGAGGAGATTCACCCGAATGTTGCCTGGGTTGGAGCATTTCAGCCATGAAAAAAGACTGAAAAGGCTAGGGTTGTTTTCCTTGGAACACAGAAGACTGAGGGAGGACATGATTGAGGTGTACAATTTTATGGGGGACATAGGTGAGGATAGGTTCGATAGGAAGAATCATTTTTCCCTTAGCGGAGGGGTCATGAACCAGGGGACATAGATTTCACTTGAGAGCCAGGATGTTCAGGGGGTTTTGAAGAATTTTCTTTTCACCCAGAGGGTGGTTGGAATCTGGAACGCACTGCCTGAAGACGTGGTCTAGGCAGGAAGCCTCACAACATTTAAAACCTATTTAGATGAGCACTTGAAACGCCATAGTACACAAGGCTACGGGTCAGAAAAATGGGATTCGAATAGTTGGGTGCCGGATGCCCAGCACAGACACGATGGTCCGATGGGCCTGCTACTGTGCTGTGTAACTCTATGACACTATGTCACACTTGGGCAATTTTCCAAATTGCCGGGTAGATGCCAGTTTTGTAGCTGTATTGGAACAGCTTGGCTAGCGGCGTGGCAAGTTCTGGAGCACATGTCTTCAGTATGTTGTCAGGGCCCATAGCCTTTGCAGTATCCAGTGCCTTCACTCATTTCTTGATATCACGTGGAGTGAATCGGATTGGCTGAAGACTGGCATCTGTGATGCTGGGGACCGCAGGAGGAGGCTGAGATGGATCATCAACTCGGGACTTCTGGCTGATGATTGTTGCAAATGCTTCAGCCTTATTTTTAACACTGATGTGCTGGGCTCTCCCATCACTGAGGATAGGGATATTTGTGCAGCCACCTCCTCCAGTTGGTTGTTTAATTGTCCACCACCATTCACGGCTGGATGTGACAGGACTGCAGAGCTTAGATCTGATCCGTTGGTTTAGGATCACTTTGCTCTGTCTATCGCATGCTGCTTACGTATTTTGGCATGCAGATAGTCCTTCGTTGTAGCTTCACCAGGTTGACACCTCATTTTGAGGTATGCATTGTGCTGATCCTGACATGACCTCCTGCACTCTTCATTGAACCAGGGCTGATCTGCTGGCTTGATGGTAATGGTAGAGTGGGGAATATGCCGGGTCATGAGGTTACAGATAGTGTTTAAGTGCAGTTTTGCTGTCGCTGATGACCCACAGCGCCTCAGGAATGCCCAGTTTTGAGTTCAAGGATCTGTTTGAAATCTGTCCCATTTGGCACAGTGATAGTGCCAGACAACACGAAGGAGTGTATCTTCAATGTGAAGACGGGACTTTGTCTCCACAAGGACTGTGCGATGGTCACTCCTACCAATATTGTCATGGACAGATGCATCTGTGACCGTTACGTTTGTGAGGACAAGGTCAAATAGGTTTTTCCCTGCTGTTAGTTCCCTCACCACCTGCCGCAGACACAGTCTAGCAGCTATGTCCTTTAGGACTCTGCCAGCTCGGTCTTTAATGGTGCTACCGAGCCATTCTTCCTGATGGACATTGAAGTACCCCACCCAGAGATCATTCTGTGTCCCTGTTACCCACAGTGCTTCTTCCAATTGCTGTTCAACATGGAGGAGTACTGACTCATCAGCTGGGGACGGGGAATGGGTGATAATCAGCAGGAGGTTTCCTTGCCCATGTTTGACCTGATGCCGTGAAGCTTCATGGGGTCTGCAGACATGGGTCTATCCTGCTGCTGGGAGATGACATACCCGGGATGGTGATGGCACTGTCTGGGACACTGTCTGTAAGCTCTGATTCGGTGAGCATGACTATGTTTTCTGCTGCTTGACTTGTCTGTGGGACAGTTCTCCCAACTTTGGCTCAAGCCCCCAGATGTTTGTAAGGAGGACTTTACAGGGTCGATAGGGCTGGGTTTGTCTTTGTTGCTTCTGGTGCCTAAGTCGATGCCGGGTGGCCTGTCCAGTTTCATTGCTTTTCTTAGATTTTGTAGCCGTTTCGTACAACTGAGCAGCTTGCGAGGCCATTTCAGAATCAACCACATTGCTGTGAGTCTGGAGTCACATGTAGGCCAGACCAGGTTAGGATGGCAGATTTCCTTCCCTAAAGGACATTAGTGAACCAGATGTGTTTTTACAACAATTGACAATGACCACCATTAGAATAGATATTTTAATTCTAGAGTTTTATTAAAGATTAATGATGTCAGAGTATGTCTTGTTTTGAAATACAAATAAACTAGAAATTCTCCAAGCAGCAGTTTGTAAGACGTCAGAAATGTAAGGGATTTGGATTTTTTAATTGTCCTGTGGTTTAAAATATGTATGTGACCAGGAAGGAAATCTGCTATTGTTTGTGCTGATAACAATCCTGAGGCATCTGAAACATCCACAACGGGTGATGAAATTACTGAAGGAAATGTAAACACATGCTCGCCATCATGGCAGTCTGGACATCTGGATTACGAGTTCAGTGACATTACCACGACACCTCTGTCATTGCCTCACCGCCACACGTTCCTTGATTAAGACACGACATAAAACCTTCCCCTTTGACCAAGCTGTTGGGCATCTGGCCTCATATCTCAAGCTGTGTCACATGTCATTCTTTGCTTTATAATGCTCCTGTGAAGCATCTTGTCATGTTTTATTACATTGAAGGCACTGTATAAATATAAGTTGTTGTTGACGTTTACCAGACATACATGACTTGTCTTGCTGCAGTCCATTTGCTGTCGATTGTTTTTATTCTCAAGCAGCGAATACCTTTGTCCTGGGATGTGAACTCTGGAAATTTCCCAGTCAGTGATATTAAAAAGACTGATCAGTAAATACAGAGTTTACTCCATCACTACTTTTTAAAATCCAGGCGCAACATTTACAACCCTCCAGTCCACTGCCACGACTCCCATCTCCAAGGAGGATTGGAAGATTCTGGCCAGTGCATCTGCTATTTCTACATTTTTCTCCCTCAGCAACCCTCCTACATCCCGTTCAGACTGGGCAAATGTTGCAGTTTATTGTGGCAAACAAGTGTTGGATTGAAAGGAGTTAACTGAACCTGTTTGTTCAGTGTTTGTAATTAATGTCGGTCTCCATGGACCCTAGTTGTGTCACTTGAGGTTGTTCCTCTTCTATTAATAAGGGACTCCTTTCAATGTGTTATCACATAGTGTCAGCGGGAGGATCACCTCCGGCACTAACAGGGATCAGTGGCTCCAGAGAGTGGGAGAAGATAGATCAAAATCTGAGAACAATGAATTGGAATGCTACAACAATGGATCAGAATCTGAGAACAATAGATTGGAATGTTACAACAATGGATCAGAATCTGAGAACAATAGATTGGAATGTTACAACAATGGATCAGAATCTGAGAACACCAGGTTGGAATGTTATAACAATGGACAGGAGTTTCTCCTCGGATCTTTACTTTCTTTTTACATATTATAATTGGCTACGATTAGACTATCGGATACTATTAGCACTAGAGATAATTCAATATATTTACTATCCCATCCTGGCTATTGTTGGTGTCCCAGGTAAGTCACTCTATAAAGCTATTAATTCTATAAGCCATATTTACCTACACTACTGTTCTTGCCATTTATTCTGCCCTCCTTGCTGCTGCTGCTATTCCTGGTGAATCTCTACCTCCAGCTATTAGCTGTCAAGCCATTGCTAATTACCATTCTTGTTATTTCATCGCTCATCTTGGTTGCTGTCTGTGCCCCTGATAAGGCTCTATTTACCGCGAGGAGATCTGTAAAATCTGTTTCACTGAAATACTGTTCTGCAATGTATATTTTGGGAAGACGGAAGCCAGTGTCATTGGTCACAAACTCCATCCCCTGTTTGTGAAACACATTCCCCTCCCTGCATAATGTCTGAGGCTGAAACAGACTGTTTACAACCGCTGTGTTCTATTTATACCTGAGCTGAGTTCATCTCCATGTTCGTTCCATCACCAGCCCTGACGACTACAACCTCTGTAATGTCACCTGGCCCCACCTCTGCCTTAGTCTATCTGCTGAACAAACACTCATCTGTGCTTTTGTTCAATTCACACTTGACTATTCCAATTCTATCCTGGTCACCCTGCCAGTTGTAAACCTCTATAAACCACAGTCAATCCAGAACTCTGCTGCCTGTATCTTAACTCACACCAAATCCCGATCACCCATCACCCCTGTGCTCACGAATCTACTTTGGCTCCCGGTCTGGCAGCACCTTAATTTTAAGAATCCCGTTCTTGTGTTTGAATCTCTCCATGGCCTCACCCCTCTAATTACTCCTATTCCCTGTCCATGCCCATATTCCAGAAAATCTTTTGCCATCAATTCTATTTTCATGTCCCCATTTAAAGTGAATTTCCTTCCCGCTCTGTCTCTCCCTGGTGGCGATTTCCAGCTCTTACAGCACCACAGTTGCCCACACTGTGGAAGCCTGGATCCATAAAAGGGTGTGAGCTGAGCTTCCAACCACTTCCGGCATGGCCTGCAGCGTGGCCTGCACCATGTCCCATGCTGTGCAGTGCTCTATCCCAGGTCAACAATGTGTGCACTAGTAGCATGAGGAGTTGTGGAATGTCATGTCAAACTGCTATTTCAGCAGCTTTGATGTACGTCTTTGAAAATTGGTCTGTGCATCTCCACCGACTGCCTGTGTTAGTCACTCTCAGCTGAACATACATTTAGCAGCACGAGGAATACCCTCTAGTGTGATTTAAAAGGACCAAGCATCCAACTTACAGGTGAGGGGCCTTTGACTTACTTCTGCCATCGTAAAGTTAGTGGAGGTGTTGTGGATGGTTTTCTGGAGGTTGCGTTGTGAGCTGCTGCAGACATTAAGAGAGGACAGAGGATTTGGTGACCCAAGTCAGGACGAGGAATGGGGACTGTAGTTACAGTGTCTCTGGGTCTGTAACATGACCAACAAATGGAGCATGGACTGCAGAGAGGGGAAGCTCTGCAAAGAGGGAGGAGGAGGGGGCTCTGACCAACCCACCCTTCGTTTTCCAACAGCACATTTCTTACCTAAACCTAACCCAGGAGCAGGGTGTGAGGTGGCTCTGCTTCATTAAAGAGGTGGTCACAGAGCTGTATCTCCGCCTGCAACACAACCTGGAGCCTCACAGCAAGGTGAAGACGGAGCTGTCAGTGGCTGTTAAGGTCACAGTTTCCTTGAACTTCTATGCATCTGGATCTTTCCAGAGTGGAGCGGGTGCCCTATCCAACATACATTCATAGACAGTGATAGTCATAGAATCATTTACCACATAGAAGGTGCCCATTCGGTCCATCGACACAATGCCGACTGTCTCTGGAGCCATTCAGTCAGTCCCACGAGCCTGCTCAATCCCCACAGCCTTGCAAGTTCACTTCCTTGATGCGCCCATCCAATTTTCTTTTGAAATTGGAAGGAAGTAAAGCTGGTAACAGGTGGCAAAAAAGTAGAGAGTGACTTTAAAAGGCAGGTGAAACAAAGGTGAGCATCAACTAGAATGAAGAATGTGAAGAAGACACAGTTAAGGGCACTGTACCTGAATGCACGCAGTATTCGGAACAGGGCAGATGATTTAAAGGCCCAAATAGAGGGAATCGGGTATGGTCTGATTGTCATAAGGGAAATGTGACGACAGGGTGACCAAGGCTGGAACTGAATATTCAAGCATGTTCAACATTTACGAAGGACATGCAATAGGAATTGCTGTTGCACTGATAATAAGGGATGGGATCAGTACATTAGTAAGAGAGGATCTCAGGTCTGAAGAACAAAATGTAGAATCTGTTTGGGTGCAGCTTAGAAACAGCAAGGGGCTGCAAACATTGATAAGAGTTGTTTATAGGTTATCCAACAGTAGTGGTAGTGTGGGACATGGCATTAATCAGGAGATTAGAGAATCAAATAGCATGGCTAATAAAGTAATCACGGGTGACGTCAATCTTTATACAGACTGGGTAAACCTAATAAGAACTAATACTGTGGAGGACGAGTTTCTGGAGTGGGTTTGGCATGGTTTTTTAGAGCAGTATTTTGAGGAAGCGACTACAGAAAAGTCTATTTTAGAGCTAGAATTATGTAATGAGACAGCGATAATTAATAGTCTCATTGGAAAAGAGCTTTTAGGGATGAGTGTTAGGGATATGTTACTGTGAAAATGAGGGATAGAAATGGCAAGGTTAGGGAACCATGGATGACAGGTGAAACTGTGAAACTAGCTCGAGGAAAAAAGAAGCATACATAAGGTCTAGGCGGCTGAAGAAAGACGAAGCTTTGATAGAATATCGGGAATGTAGGACCAATCTGAAACGAGGAATTAAGAGGGCTAAAAGGGGTCATGAAATATCTTTAGCAAACAGGGTTAAGGAAAATCCCAAAGCCTTTTATTCATATATAAGGAGTAAGAGGGTAACTAGAGAAAGCATTGGCCCACTCAAGGACAAAGGAGGAAAGTTATGCGTGGAGTCAGAGAATATGGGTGAGATTCTAAACGAGTACTTTGCATCGGTATTCACCGAGGAGAAAGGACATGACGGATGTTGAGGTGAGGAAAAGATGTTTGATTACTCTAGGTCAAGTCGGCATAAGGAGGGAGGAAGTGTTGGGCATTCCAAAAGGCATTCAGGTGGACAAGTCCCCAGGTCCGGATTGGATCTATCGCAGGTTACTGAGGGAAGCGAGAGAGGAAATAGCTGGGGCCTTAACAGATATCTTTGCAGCATCCTTAAACACGGGTGAGGTCCCGGAGGACCGGAGAATTGCTAATGTTGTCCCCTTGTTTAAGAAGGGTAGCAGGGATAATCCAGGCAATTATAGACCGGTGAGCCTGACGTCAGTGGTAGGGAAGCTGCTGGAGAAGATACTGAGGGATAGGATCTATTCCCATTTGGAAGAAAATGGGCTTATCAGTGATAGGCAACATGGTTTTGTGCAGGGAAGGTCATGTCTTACCAACTTAATAGAATTCTTTGAGGAAGTGACAAAGTTGATTGATGAGGGAAGGGCTGTAGATGTCATATACATGGACTTCAGTAAGGCGTTTGATAAGGTTCTCCATGGTAGGCTGATGGAGAAAGTGAAGGCGCATGGGGTCCAAGGTGTACTAGCTAGATGGATAAAGAACTGGCTGGGCAACAGGAGACAGAGTGTAGCAGTGGAAGGGAGTTTCTCAAAATGGAGACGTGTGACCAGTGGTGTTCCACAGGGATCTGTGCTGGGACCACTGCTGTTTGTGATATACATAAATGATTTGGAGGAAAGTATAGGTGGTCTGATTTGCAGACGACACTAAGATTGGTGGAGTAGCAGATAGTGAAGGGTACTGTCAGAGACTGCAGCAGAATATAGATAGACTGGAGAGTTGGGCAGAGAAATGGCAGATGGAGTTCAATCAGTGCAAATGCGAGGTGATGCATTTTGGAAGATCCAATTCAAGAGTGAACGATACAGTAAATGGAAAAGTCCTGGGGAAAATTGATGTACAGAGAGATTTGGGTGTTCAGGTCCGTTGTTCCCTGAAGGTGGCAACTCAGGTCAATAGAGTGGTCAAGAAGGCATACGGCATGCTTTCCTTCATCGGACGGGGTATTGAGTACAAGAGTTGGCAGGTCATGTTACAGTTGTATAAGACTTTGGTTCGGCCACATTTTGAATACTGCGTGCAGTTCTGGTCGCCAAATTACCAGAAGGATGAGGATGCTTTGGAGAGGGTGCAGAGGAGGTTCACCAGGATGTTGCCTGGTATGGAGGGCGCTAGCTATGAAGAGAGGTTGAGTAGATTAGGATTATTTTCATTAGAAAGACGGAGGTTGAGGGGGGACCTGATTGAGGTGTACAAGATCATGAGAGGTATGGACAGGTTGGAAAGCAATTAGCTTGTTCCCAGAGTGGGGGATTCAATTACTAGGGGACACGAGTTCAAAGTGAAAGGGGAAAAGTTTAGGGGGAAATGCGTGGAAAGTTCTTTGCGCAGAGGGTGGTGGGTGCCTGGAACGCGTTACCAGCGGAGGTGGTAGACTCGGGCACGATAGGGTCTTTTAAGATGTATCCAGACAGATACATGAATGGGCAGGAAGAAAAGAGATACAGACCCTTGGAAAATAGGCGACATGTTTAGATAGAGGATCTGGATCGGCGCAGGCTTGGAGGGCCGAAGGGCCTGTTCCTGTGCTGTAATTTTCTTTGTTCTTTGTTTTTTGAGTGACCATAATATTACAACATTTCACATTGTTTAACACTGAGGTAGTTCAATCTAAAGCGTGACTGATGTGGATTGGAAAAATACATTGAAAGGTATGAAAGTACATAGGCAATGGATAGTCTTTAAAGGAATATTACGTAGTCTACAGCAACCATAGATTCTTGGAAGGCACAAAAAACCCAAAAGTCAAGGCAGTCAACCGTGGATAACAAAGGAGGTTAAAATGATGTTCAATGTGGGAAAGTAAGGTAATCCACTTTGGAAGGAAGAATGAAAAGGCAGATTATTATTTAGATGATGGAAAACTACAAAACACTGCAGTGCAGAGGAAGCTGGGTGTTCTTGTGCCTGAAACACAAACGGTTAGAATGCAGGTGCAGCAAGTAATTAGGAAGACGAATGGAATTTTGGCCTTTATTACTCAGGGGTTAGAGTTTAAAAATAGGGAAGTATTGTTCCAACTGTACAGAGTATTGGTGAAGCCTGACCTGGAGTACTGTGTACAGTGTTGGTCCCCGTATTTAAAGAAGGATGTACTAGCATTGGAGGCAGTTCAGAAAACGTTTACTGGTCTGATTCCTGGGATGAAGGAGTTGCCTTATCAAGAGCAGCTAAACAGGTTAGGCCTGTATTCTCTTGAGTTTCGAAGAACGAGAGGTGATCTCATTGAAACTTACAAAATACTTAAAGCGATAGACAGTGTCGATGCAGGTAGGATGTTTCCCCTAGTTGGGGAGTCTGGAACCAGGAGACACAATGTCAAAATAAGGCAGAAGCCACTTAGGACGGAGATGAGGAGAAATGTCTTTCCTCAGAGGATTGTGAATCTTTGAAATTCCCTCCCCCAGAGGACTGCGGAAGCTTCGTCATTGAGTATGCCTAAAGTGGTGATTAACAGATTTCTAAATACAAATGACCGAAGTGATATGAGGATAGTGTAGGGGAAAATACATTGAAATGGAAGGTCAGTCATGATTATATTAAATGGTGGGGCAGTCTCGATGGTCAGAGTGGACGACGGCTGCTCCTATGTCCCGACTCTACCATTGGTGGCTGTGCCTTCAGCCTAAGCCCTGGATTCTCTCCCTGAACCATAAATACAGTAAGTTTCACAGAGTCCGGTTTTAGGGAGCACTGCTTGTGCAGAGTAGTAAATACAGTAAAGTTAATGAGTGACTGAATCTTAAAGATATAAGAGTTGTGGTAAATGATTGTTTTTCAGGCTGCAGGAAGGTAGACAGTGGTGTTCCCCAAGGGTCAGTGCTAGGACCACTGATTTTTTATTGATATGTATTAGTGATTTGGATATTGGAATACAGAGCAATATTTCAAAATTTGCTGATGATAGCAAACTTGGAGGCAGGGCTGACAGTGAGGTTGATACTGATCAATGTAACAGGATATAGATATGCGAGCAGAATGGGAAGGCAAGAGGCAGATAGAATTTAATACAGACAAGTGTGAGGTGATACATTTTATCAGAAGTAACTGGGAGAGGCAATATACAATTAATGATGCAGTTCTAAAGAAAGTGCAGAGACAGAGGGACATGGGGTTCATGTACATAGATCCCTGAAGGTGGCAGGACATATTGAGAGAGTCGTTAGTGAAGCATATGGGATCTTGGGCTTCATAAATAGAGGTAGTGAATACAGAAGAAGTAAAGTTATGCTGAACCTTTATAAAGTTCTGGTTAGTCCACAACTGTATTACTGCATCCAGTTCTGTTCACCACACTTTAGGAAGGATGTGAGGGTCCTTCACAGGGTGTAAAGGAGATTTACCAGAATGGGTCCAGAGCTGGAGGATTTTGGTTACAAGGTTAGTCTGGAAAAGCTGGGATTGTTTTCCTTGTAGTAAAGGAGATTGAGGGGAGATTTGATAGAGGTATACAAGATGATGACATGTTAGGATAAGGTAGACAGGAAAAGATGTTCCCATTAGTTAATGGTACAAGGACTAGAGTTAAGGTTGTGGGCAGCGATACAGGGGGATGTGAGGAACAACATTTTTACACAGCGAGAGGGAATGGCCTGGAAATCACTGCCTACGAGGGTGGTGGAAGCAGAGATGGTGAATGATTTCAAAAGGATATTGGATGGACACTTGAGGGAAATAAACTTGCAGGAATATGGAGACAGAGCTGGGGAATGAGACTGACTGGATTTATCTAGGAAGAGCTGATTTGGACTCGATGTGCCCGATGGCCTCATTCTGTGCTGAAATAACTACGACTCCACGACTCTCAATGGAGGATAACGAGGGAAAATGTGGAATTGTCCATTTTATCGGAAGAATATAAAAGAAACATATTATCTGAATGGTGAGAGATTGCAGAGCTGGACGATGCAGAGGAATTGGGTGTCTTCGTGCATGAATTGTATAAGGTTATGATGCAGGCACAACAGGTAATTAGGAAACTAATCCAATGTTATCATGTATTACAGAAGGAATTGAATACAAAAGTATGGAGGTTATGTTTCATTTATACAGGACATTGGTGAGACCACATCTGGAGTTCTGTGTACCTTACTGGTCTCCTTATTTAAGGAGGATGTAAATGTGCTGAAAGCAGTGCAGAGAATGTTTACTAGACTAATACCTGGAATGGGTGGGTTGTCTTATGAGGAAAGGTTGGACAGGCTAGGCTTATATCAGCTGGAGTTTAGAAGATGAAAAGGCGACTTGATTGAAACGTAAGATTCTGATTGTGGGATAGAGTAGGTGAGGGCCACAGAGAGAGAAACAGAGCGAGAGAGAGAGAGAGAGAGCTCAGCTCATCTGCTGCTGAAACCCTCATCCATGCGTATGTTATCTCGAGACTTGACTATTCTAACACACTCCTGGCTGCTCTCCCACATTCTACGATCTGTAACCTTATGGTCATCTAAAACTCTGCTGCAATCTTCTAATTTACACCAAATTCTGTTCACCCAACATCACTGTGCTCACTGACCAACATTGGCTCGTGGTTCGGTAACACCTCAATTTTAATAGTCCCATCATGGGATCAAATCCCCCCATGTCCACATCCCTCTGATTATCTCAATCCCCTGTCCATTTCCAATATTCCTCAAACTTGTTAATCTTAAAGTCTTTTTATAATTCCATTTTTAAAGTGAGATTCTTTCCCTCTTTCTCTCTCCCTGCCCACACATTTCATCTCTCCTGCTCCACTGGTGCTGCGGAAGGTTGGATCCATAAAATGGTGTCAGCTGTACTGCCGGTCACATCCAGCACATTGTACAGGACACCCAGGCTGGCCGGGGTGATAGCGTGGGTGTAACGTGTGTGTGTCTGTAGTGTGAGGAGGGTCTGAATTGACGTCAATCAGCCATTCCAGCAGCTTTGATGTATGTCTTTGAAACTTGGTCTGTGCATGTCCACTGACCACCTGTGTTAGTCATTCTCAGCTGAACATACATTCAGCAGCATAAGGAATCCCTTCTAGTGTTATTTAAAAGGACCAGGCATCCAACTTACAGGTGAGGGGCTTTTGACTTACTTCTGCGATTGTAAAGTTAGTGGAGGTGCTGTGGATGGTTTTCTGGAGGTGTGTTGTGAGCTGCTGCAGACATTCAGGGAGGATAGAGGATTTGGTAACCCAACTGTGGACAAGGTATGGGGACTGTAGTTACAGTGTCTCTGGGTCTGTTACACGACCAAAAAATGGAGCGGAGGCTGCAAATAGGGAAAGCTCTGTAAAGTGGGAAGAGTAGGGGACTATGCCCTACCCACCCCGGGTTCTACAAGAGCAAAAAAAGCAGTGTTCCTAATACCGAGCCCGAGGGAACACTACTGGATACTCCAATCGAGTCTGAACAACAACCTTTCACCACTTCTCTCTGTTTACTGTTCATTAGCCAATGTTATATCCACACTGTCACTGTCCCGTTGAACCATAGGGTTCAGTTTTCCTAACCTGTCTCTTGAATGTCACTTGATCAAACACCTTTTGAAAATCCATATCTATAACTTTAATCAGACCACCCTCAGCAACCTTCTCCATTGTTTTATCAAAGAACGCCATCAAGTTTACCTCAGCACCACCTCTCTCCACTCCTCCACTGTTGTTAAATTATCAGACTGCTTATCCGACATCCAGTACTGGATGAGCAGAAATTTCCTCCTATTAAATATTGGGAAGACTGAAGCCATTGTTTTCACTCCACACTCCAACTCTGCTTCCTTGCTATTGATTCCATCCCTCTCCCTGCTAACAATCTGAGATTCAGACAGTCTGTTTGCAACCTTGGTGTCACATTTCACCACAAAATGATCTTTAACCTCATTTTCAGGATATCATTACAGCCGCCTATTTCCACCTCAGTAACGTCACCCGACTTCACCATGTCTCAGCCCATCTGCTGCTGAAACCTCATTCATGCATTCGTCACCTCTAGATGTGATTATTCCAACTCGCTCTTGGCTGATCTCCCAAATTCTACTCTCTGTAAACTTGAGGTCATCCAAAACTCTGCTGCCCATGTCTTAGCTCACACCAAGTCCCATTCATCTATCACTGACCGACATTGGCTCCCAGTCAAGCAATGTCTTGATTTTAAAATTCTTATCCTTGTTTTCAGATCCCTCCATGGCCTCGCCCCCCGCCCCATATCTCTGTAATCTCCTCCACCTCCACAACCCACCGAGATATATGTGCTCCTCTAATTCCGGCCTCTTGTGCACCCGGATTTTAATCACTGCACCACTGGCGACTAGGTCTTCAGCTGCCTAGGCCCAAAGTTCTGGAATATCCTCACTGCACTGTTTTTTTTTTCATTCGTTCATGGGATGTGGGTGTCACTGACAAGGCCAGCATTTTTTGCCCATCTCTAATTGCCCTTGATGACTGAATGGTTTGCTGGACCTTTCAGAATGCACTTTAGAGTCAACCACATTGTTGTGGGTCTGGAGTCACATGGAGGCCAGACCGGATAAGGATGGCAGATTTCCATTGCTGAAGAACATCAGTAAGCCAGGCTGTTTTTTTTATGATGATCATTGAGAGCATCATGGCACCATTGCTGAGAATAGTTTTCAAATGCAGATTTGTATTAATTAATTGAATGTTAGCACATATTGAATTTTAAATTGCACCAGTTACCACGGTGGGATTTGAACCCATGTCCTCAGAGAATCAGCCTGATCCTCGGTATTACAATTTTTGTAATATTACCACTTTGCTACGGTCACCGCCTTTCCGTCTCGCTTTCCTCCTTTCAGGTACTCCTTAAAACCTATCTCTTTGTTCAAGCTGTTGGACATCTGATCCAATATCGCCTGTTGTGTCTCAGTGTCATACTTTGCTTCATAATGATCCTGTGAAGCACTTTGGGATGTTTTATAACATTAAAAGCACTATATAAATATAAGTTGTTGTTGAGGTTTGCCAGTCATGCTTTGACATCACCATATCCCTACTGCTGTCTATTTATTATTCCATGTTTTTCAAAGCAATGAATATATTTGTCCTGGGTTATGAAATTTCCCCATCAGTGACGTTAAACTGTCTGGTCAGTAAATACAGTGTTTACTCAATCTCTCCTTTTTTTCAAGTAGGGTGTAACATTTACAACCCTCCAGCCCTCTGTCACAACTCCTATATCCAAGGAGGATTGAATGATTCTGTCCAGTGCCTCCGCTATTCCCACCTTTCCTTCCCTCAGCATCTCTCATACATCCCATCCAGACCAGATAAATGTTCTACTTTATTGTGGTACAAACAGTGCTGGACTGAAAGGGGTTAACTGAACCTGTTTGTTCAGTGACTGGAATTAATGTCAGTCTCCACGGACCCTAATTGTTTCACTGGAGGGTATCCAACTTCTATTAATATGGGAGTCATTTCAATGTATTATCACATAGTGTCAACAGGAGCATCAAACCCGGCAGTAAGAGGGACAAACAGCTCCAGACAGAGGGAGATGACAGATCAGAATCTGAGAACAATCGATGGGAATGTTACAACAATGGGTCAGAATCTGAGAACAATCGATGGGAATGTTACAACAATGGACAGGAGTTTCATCTGGCAATTTGACGATCTTTCCACATATTATGACTTGTACTCATTAGACTATCGGATCTTTTTAGCTCTTCAGGTTATTCAATATATTTACTATCCCATCCTCGCTATTGTTGGTGTTCCTGGTAAGACTCTTTATCCAGCTATTAATTCTATAAACCGTGTTTAACTGCATTACTGCTCCTGACATTTCCTCATCCCTCTTTGCTGTTGTTGTTACTCCTGGTGAGTCTTTGATACAGGCTGTAAACTCTACAAAGCATTGCTAATTTTGTGACTGGTCGTGTAATTTTCTCTCTTGGTGTTGCTTCTTTTAATGTTCCTGGTAAGACCCTATATAGAGGTAGCAGATCGTTGTTGTGCCTAATCTGCACTTTCTCTTAACGAATTCACAGAAGCGGACTGGTGGAAGGTATATCAATGTTTATTCACACATTAAATCATCAGGTACAAGCACTAAATACTTGCACGTTATACTACCCGTCAAGTCACGAGGTGATCAGTCTCAGACTAGCGGCTGCCCTTTTGTTCTCTGAGTCCTTGACACAGGGAACCTTCTTGACTGTTCTTCCCTGGGGTTCTCGTGCCGTCACCAGTTTCAGCCATTGTATACTGTGAGTCTAATCATATCTCGTGTCCATAGCAACTCTTTTATCTGGTTCGTGCAAGAATACTGTCTGGTAGAATCTCTCTCTTGTTTCAGCCTGTTTTTCTGTACTGTCTACAATTCCTTGGCCATCTGTTTGCTGTGCTCCTTTCTATCCAGCCCCCACTATGTTTCAAAACGTTGTGTATTGTTGTGTGACGAGTCCCTTTGTTTCAACTACGTTCTTATGTGTTTTTACTGAGTCTACAGCCCTCCCCGCCCTCCTTTGATCCTGCAGGGCTGTCCACAAATGGTCCCAGCTAAAGGAAAAGAGGAATATTGAAAATTAATCCGACTTCTATACAAAACACCAGCCACCCAGGAGAGGGGCTTCAGGCTATCTGAATCAAGAGGTTGGTGTAGTACACAGTCTACATTTATGCACAAGGGATCACACTCTCCTGTCTCTTAGGTAGTACACTTGTGCAATTACAATTTCATTGTTAACGCAATATCCTAAGTAGTGTAATGTTAAAGAAAGCACAATTTAAACATCATTGTTACATAATTAATCACTTGTGTGATCATAATACAGTCGCAATTTAACTTTTAGAATACATTTGCCATTCATTAATTCATTTTAAGTATCTACCAATAGTTATACAACTACCCTCGTGTTACATATTTAATTGTTTATCTTTTTATAGAGCAAGTTTGAATACTGATTGCCTTTAAGGTAGCTGTCCAACCTGCATTCATACATCCTCGCACATTCCTTAATCAATTTCTTAAGTTTCCGAATTAAGTATGTCACATATATCACCATGATACCCGAAACAACTATCAGGACATGGGAAATAATTGTAAACCAGGGGTGTATCTGCACGTTTGAACCCAAGTTCCATAAGCCCTCCCACCAGGTAGAATCATTTATCTCGTCAATCTCATCTTGTATTATCTTCCACTGTTGTTCCAGATTGCAGTACACTCCAGCAATGGTTTCTAGTTGCTGCCTCTCTTGACCCAAACGTATGGGCAATGGCTGAATAATATATTCATATTCCCGGAGGTAATTTATCAAGTCGTCCTTAACACTTTGTGTCACAGTTATCGTTTCTGTCTTTCTTTTCTGTATTCTACAAATACATCTTCTCTACTCTAGTTGGTATTTGTGGGTATAAAAGAAACGTACTTTTCCTCACCAGACAAATCCGGTTATGTCCATACTGGTACTCCTTCATCGTGGTGGTTAAGCAATATCTCCCCTTTCCCTTATAGGCCACATGGGTTAACCTGATAATGCCTTCCTAGTTTCCATGGTGCAATTTACAGTGGTATTAAATCCACACTTCTATTCTGCTGTTTTATATGTATGTATATATTTATATATACTGACAGTATGTCCGTGTGTTACAGTTTGACCAAGTACCTACCTCTGTGGTGAGGACACATGACCACCTGGTTTTCCAGACTACACTTAGACAAAGTTGTCCCAATTATCTCCTTTCCAATTTTCACAACATAGGTCAATATATCATAGTATTTTCTGTAATCCTTTCCCCTTTCCTCGCTGCATCTACTATTCTCTGCAGTAATGGGGCAGATGGAAATGGTTTGCCATCTGCTGACACAAAACCTCTCACTTCCCACAGAGGTAGGTACTCGGTCAAACTGTTACACACGTACATACTGTCAGAATTTATATCAAGCAGTGGGGGAAACATGTGTGGTTGTGTCACCACAAAGCGACAGCAGCTAGTTCTGAACGCCCCCCGTCGTCAATAAGTCACTAAAGACAAACAAGCAGGTTCAGCAATAAGAGGGCTAATGGTATGTCCGCCTTTATTGCAAGAATATTTGAGTACAGAAGTAGTGAAGGCTTACTTCAATTGTACAGAACCTTGGTTAGACCTCACCTGGAGTACTGTGTGCATTTTTGGTCCCTTTACCCTAGGAAGGATATTATTGCCATCGAGAGAATGCATGAAAGGTTCACCAGACTTGTTCCTGGGATGGAAGGACTGTCCTATGAAGAGTGATTGGGCAAACTGGGCGTGTAGTCTCTAGAGTTTCGAAGAATGAGAGGGTATCTCTTTGAAACCTACAAAATATTTAAAGGGATAGACAGGGTAGATGTAGGTAATATGTTCCCCAAGGTTGGGGAGACTAGAATCAGCAGACACACTATCAAAATAAGACGGAAGCCACTTAGGACTGAGCTGAGGAGACATTTCTTTACTCAGAGGATTGTGAACTTTCGGAATTCTCTGCTCCAGAGAGTTGTGGAAGCTCAGTGATTGAGTCTGCTTAAAGTAGAGATTGACAGATTTCTAAGTACCACTGACAGAGAGAGATATGGGGATAATGTGGGAAAAAGGCATTGAAGTGGATGATCAGCCACTATCATATTGAATGGCAGAGCAGGCTTGATGGGCTGAATGGCCTACTTCTGCTCCTATGTTCCTAAGCTGCTTAACTCATTCAGACTCGAGGCAGTTTAGTCAGGCTGCTTTCAGAGGGTTTGGAATTTTTGCTGGGACACCTCTGGTACTATCTCATATGCGCCCAAGATAGAATTTTTAGTTATCGCATAATCTGATGAATTTTCATCTGACAACAATGAGTAAGCCTCATGGGCTTTTCCTGTTACTTTGTTTTGTAAAAACAGTATCTAGTTCTCTGCCAGCCATTTCAGCTGCTTTGCAAGCTTTTCAAAAGTGATGAAAAATTCTGCCACATCCTCCTCATTCAACTTTAGAATGAACTGGGTGAACTTTAAGAGCTCAGCACATTGTCCTGGGCGAGGGGCAGCTCCCTCACTAGCTGTGTCTTCACTAGGTGTACTGGGTCTTCCTTTAGTTGTTTGAGCCGCCTTAACTCCCTTTCCTCCTTCTCCTTCTGGAACAATCTTAATTTTTCCCTTTCTTGACAATCACTCTGCTCTTTCTTGCTCTCTCTGGAATTCTAATTCTAGTCTATTCTGTTCTAGTTTTACCTTAGCGAACAATACCCAACCTGTTAGTGATCTAAACCTGTTTGAGTCTTCAGCTTCAAGTGAAAAATGGTTGGCCACAAGTCTTAGGATTTCGGGTTTCCTAGCTTTTGGACAGAGAGTAATCCCTAACTGTCCAGCTACATTACTCAACTTTTCAACAGAGAGAGCTTTTAACATGTCCCGAGTTACTTCACTCTGTATGTCACTCCTTTTTGCCAATGTAACTCCTTTACTCAAAAAGGGAGGGAGACAGAAACTACAGGCCAGTTAGCTTCACAGCTCTCTTGCGGGAAATGTGAGACGTAATTATTAAAAACGTAATCGCAGACAGTCAGAAAAAAATCAAAGTAATCAGGCAGAGTCAGCATGGTCTTCCGAAAGGGAAATCGTGTTCAATCAATTTGTTGGAGTTCTTCGAAGCAGTAACATGTACTGTGGAGAAAGGGGAACCAGTGGATGTACTGTACTTAGATTTCCAGAAAGCATTTGATCAGGTGCCAGATCAAAGGTTAATGTGGAAATTAAAAGCTTATAGTGTAGGGGGTAACACACTGGCATTGATAGAGGACTGAACAAGAACAAAGAACAAAGAACAGTACAGCAAAGGAACAGGCCATTCGGCCCTCCAAGCCTGCGCCGATCTTGATGCCTGCCGAAACTAACACCTTCTGCACTTACGGGGCCCATATCCCTCTATTCCCATCCTAGTCATATATTTGTTAGGATGTCTCTTAATCGTCGTTATCATATCTGCTTCCGCCACGTCCACCGGCAGCAAGTTCCAGGCACTCACCACCCTCTGTGTAAAAAACTTGCCTCGCACATCCACTCTAAACTTTGCCCCTCGCACTTTAAAGCTATGTCCCCGAGTAACTGACTCTTTCACCCTGGGAAAAAGCTTCTGACTATCCACTCTGTCCATGCCGCTCATAACTTTGTAAACCTCTATCATGTCGCCCCTCCACCTCCGTCGTTCCAGTGAAAACAATCCGAGTTTTTCCAACCTCTCCTCATAGCTAATGCCCTTCAGACAAGGCAACATCCTGGTAGACCTCCTCTGTACCCTGTCCAAAGCCTCCACGTCCTTCGGGTAGTGTGGCGACCAGAATTGCACACAATATTCTAAGTGTGGCCTAACTAAGGTTCTGGACAGCTGCAACATGACTTGCCAATTTTTATACTCTGTGCCCTGACCAATGAAGGCAAGCATGCCGTATGCCTTCTTGACTAGCTTATCCACCTGCGTTGCCACTTTCAGTGACCAGTCGAACTGTACGCCCAGATCTCTCTGCCTATCAATACTCCTAAGGGTTCTGCCATTTGCTGAATACCTCCCATCTGCGTTAGACCTTCCAAAATGCATTACCTCACATTTGTTTGGATTAAACTCCATGTACAATTTCTCTGCCCAAGTCTCCAACCGATCTATATCCTGCTGTATCCTCTGACAATCCTCATCATTATCTGCAACTCCACCAACTTTTGTGTCATCTGCAAACATACCAATCAGACCAGCTACATTTTCCTCCAAGTCATTTATATATACTACGAACAGCAAAGGTCCCAGCACTGATCCCTGCGGAACACCACTTGTCACATCCCTCCATTCAGAAAAACACCCATCCACTGTTACCCTCTGTCTTCTGTGACTAAGCCAGTTCTGTATCCATCTTGCCAGCTCACCTCTGATCCCGTGAGACTTCACCTTCTGCACCAGTCTGCCATGCGGGACCTTGTCAAAGGCTTTACTAAAATCCATATAGACAACATCCACCACCCTTCCCTCATCAATCATCTTCGTCATTTTCTCAAAAAACTCAATCAAATTAGTAAGACACGACCTCCCCTTCACAAAACCATGCTGTCTCTCGCTAATAAGTTCGTTTGTTTCCAAATGGGAGTAAATCCTGTCCCAAAGAATCCTCTCTAATAGTTTCCCTACCACTGACCTATAATTTCCTGGATTATCCCTACCCCTCTTCTTAAAAATAGGAACAGCACTGACTATTCTTCAGCCCTTTGCGACCTCCCCTGTTGCCAGTGAGGATGCAAAGATTTCTGTCAAGGCCCCAGCAATTTCTTCCCTTGCCTCCCTCAGTATTCTAGGGTAGATCCCATCAGGCCCTGGGGACTTATCTACCTTAATACTTTGCAAGACACCCAACACCTCCACCTTTTTGATAATGAGATGACTGAGACTATCTGCACTCCCTTCCCTCGGCTTATCATCCACTCCTTCTCTTTGGTGAATACTGATGCAAAGTACTCATTTCGCACCTCACCCACTTCCTCTGGCTCCACGCATAGATTCCCATCTTAGTCATTGAGTTGGCCAACCCTTTCCCTGGTTACCCTCTTGCTCATTATATATGTATACAAAGCCTTGGGATTTTCCTTAATCCTTTTCACCAATTACTTTTCATGACCCCTTTTAGCCCTCCTAACTCCTTGCTTAAGTTCCTTCCTACTATCCTTATATTCCTCAAGTGCTTCAGCTGTTCCTTGCCTTCCAGCCCTTACAAATGCTTCCTTTTTCTTTTTGACTAGGCTCACAATATCCCGTGTTATCCAAGCTTCCCAAAACTTGCCAAACTTGTCTTTCTTCCTTACAGGAACATGCTGGTCCTGGATTCTAATCAACTGACGCTTGAAATGCTCCCACATGTCAGATGTTGATTTACCCTCAAACAGCCGCCTCCAATCTAAATTCTTCAGTTCCTGCCTAATATTGTTATAATTAGCCTTCCCCCAATTTAGCACCTTCACCCGAGGACTACTCTTATCCTTATCCACAAGTACCTTAATACTTATGGAATTATGGTCACTGCTCCCGAAATGATCCCCCACTGAAACCTCGACCACCTGGCCGGGCTCATTCCCCAATACCAGGTCCAGAATGGCACCATCCCTGGTTGGACTATCCACATACCGTTTCAAGAATCCTTCCTGGATGCTCCTCACAAATTCTGCCCCATCCAAGCCCCTAGCACTAAGTGAGTCCCAGTCAATATTGGGGAAGTTAAAGTCACCCACCACTACAACCCTGTTACCATTACATCTTTCCAAAATCTGTCCACATATCTGCTTCTCTACCTCCCGCTGGCTGTTGGGAGGCCTGTAGTAAACCCCCAACATCGTGACTGCACCCTTCCTATTCCTGAGCTCCACCCATATTGCCTCGCTGCATGACCCCTCTGAGGTGTCCTCCCACAGTACAGCTGTGATATTCTCCTTAACCAGTAATGCAACTCGCCCACCCCTTTTACATCCCCCTCAATCCCGCCTGAAGCTTCTTAAGCCTGGAACATTTAGCTGCCAATCCTGCCCCACCCTTAACCAAGTCTCTGTAACAGCAACAACATCATATTTCCAAGTACTAGTCTTAACTCTAATTTCATCTGCCTTACCTGTTATACTTCTCGCATTGAAACAAATGCACTTCAGACCACCAGTCCCGCTGTGCACAGTCACATTTCCCTGCCTGCTCTTCCTCTAAGTCCTACTGGCCTTATTTACTATGTCCTCCTCATTTACTTCACTAGCTGTCCTACTGCTCTAGATCCCACCCCCCTGCCACACTAGTTTAGACCCTCCCGAGTGACGCTAGCAAATCTTGCAGCCAGGATATGTGTGCCCCTCCAGGTTAGATGCAACCCGTCCTTCTTGTACAGGTCCCATCTGTCCCTGAAGAGAGCCCAATGGTGCAGATATCTGAAACCCTCCCTTCTACACCAGCTGCTCAGCCACGTGTTTAGCGGCACTATCTTCCGATTTCTAGCCTCACTGGCACGTGGCAAAGGGAGTAATCCAGAGATTACAACCCCAGAGGTCCTGTTTTTCTAACTTACTGCCTAACTCCCTAAACTCCCACTGCAGGACCTCATCACTCTTCCTGCCTATGTCGTTGGTACCGATGTGTACCACAACCTCTGGCCGTTCACCCTCCCCCTTCAGAATGCCCCCTATCTGTTCAGATACATCCTTGACCCTGGCACCAGGGAGGAAACATACCATCCTGGAGTCTCTTTCACGTCCACAGAAGCGCCTATCTGTGCCCCTGACTATAGAGTCCCCTATAACTATTGCTCTTCTGTGCTTTGTCCCTCCCTGCTGAACAACAGTGCCAGCCGTGGTGCCACTGCTCTGGCTGCTGCTCTTTTCGCCTGATAGGCCATCCCCCTCAACAGTATCCAAAACGGTATACCTGTTAGAGAGAGGGATAGCCACAGGAGAATCCTGCACTGACTGCCTGCCCCTGGTGACGGTCACCCATCTATCTGCCTGCACCTTGGGTGTAACCACTTCTCTAAAACTCATGTCTATGACACTTTCAGCCACCTGCATGCTCCTAACTGCATCCAGTTGCCGCTCCAACCGATCCATGCATCTGTGAGGAGCTGCAACTGGGTACACTTCCTGCAGATGTAGTCGCCCAGAACGCTGGAAGCATCACGGACTTCCCACATCTCACAGGTGAAGCACTTCACCCCTCTAACTGACATTTCTATCACTAATTAGTTAATTGATGTAAAATAAATAAATACTTATTAAATCCTTACTAAATTATGATACACTTCACTATGTGGTCCCTGGTGCTAAATTTCTAACAATAAATATTAAATGCTGTCTAAATACAGTAATCTCTTCCCTCTGGTTTAGTTACTCTACTTATTCATGAGTTAATCAGTGTTTTAATCAATTTTTATTAGTTTTATTTTCAAATTCGGTGCAGATTCCCTACCAGCCAATCAGGTCACAGCTTTCCTGTGACTTCACTTTTTCAGTTTTTTATTCCCACCCGAGCGAACGTACTCTGTGAATCCACTGCTCCAGAACTCCGCCCTCCGAGTCTGCTCCGAGAATCCCCGAGATAGGTTTTGTTATATTCTCACCGCTCCGGAACTCCGCCCTCCGAGTCTGCTCCGAGAATGCCCGAGATACGTTTTTTTATATACTCACCGCTCTGGAACTCCGCCCTCCGAGTCTGCTCCGAGAATCCCCGAGATAGGTTTTTTTATATACTCACCGCACCGGAACTCCGCTCTCCGAGTCTGCTCCGAGAATCCCCGAGATAAGTTTTTTTATATTCTCACCGCTCCGGAACTCCGCCCTCCGAGTCTGCTCCGAGAATGCCCGAGATAAGTTTTTTTATATCCTCACCGCTCTGGAACTTCGCCCTCCGAGTCTGCTCCGCGAATCCCCGAGATAAGTTTTTTTATATTCTCACCGCTCCGGAACTCCGCCCTCCGAGTCTGCTCCGAGAATGCCCGCGATAAGTTTTTTTATATTCTCACCGCTCCGGAACTCCGCCCTCCGAGTCTGCTCCGAGAATGCCCGAGATAAGTTTTTTTATATCCTCACCGCTCTGGAACTTCGCCCTCCGAGTCTGCTCCGCGAATCCCCGAGATAAGTTTTTTTATATTCTCACCGCTCCGGAACTCCGCCCTCCGAGTCTGCTCCGAGAATGCCCGAGATAAGTTTTTTTATATCCTCACCGCTCTGGAACTTCGCCCTCCGAGTCTGCTCCGCGAATCCCCGAGATAAGTTTTTTTATATTCTCACCGCTCCGGAACTTCGCCCTCCGAGTCTGCTCCGAGAATGCCCGAGATAAGTTTTTTTATATCCTCACCGCTCTGGAACTTCGCCCTCCGAGTCTGCTCCGAGAATCCCCGAGATAGGTTTTGTTATATACTCACCGCTCTGGAACTCCGCTTTCCGAGTCTGCTCCGCGAATCCCCGAGATAAGTTTTTTTATATTCTCACCGCACCGGAACTCCGCCCTCCGAGTCTGCTCCGAGAATGACTGAGATAAGTTTTTTTATATCCTCACCGCTCTGGAACTTCGCCCTCCGAGTCTGCTCCGCGAATCCCCGAGATAAGTTTTTTTATATTCTCACCGCTCCGGAACTCCGCCCTCCGAGTCCTGCTCGCAGAAAGGAAACAAAGTAGGCAAAAATGGGTCATTTTCTGGTTGGCAAGATGTAACGAGTGGTGTACCACAGGGATCTGTGCTGGGGCCTCAACTTTTTACAATTTATATAAATGATTTGGATGAAGGGACCGAAGGTATGGTTTCTAAATTTGCTGATGACACAAAGATAGATAGGGAAGTAAGTTGTGAAGAGGACATAAGGAGGCTACAAAGGAATATAGATAGGTTAAGTGGGTGGGCAAATGGAGTACAATGTGAGAAAGTGGGAAATTGTTCATTTTGACAGAAAGAGTGAAAAGAAGCATATTATCTAAATGGAGAGAGATTGCAGAGCTCTGAGATGCAGAGGGATCTGGGTGTCCTAGTGCACGGATCGCGCAAGGCTAGTATGCAGGTACAGCAATTCCTTCGGAAAGCTGATGCAATGTTGTTGATTGTGAGGGGAAGTGAATACAAAAGTAAGGAGATTATGCTTCAGCTATACAGGGCATTGGTGAGATCACAACTGGAGGACTGTGTCCAATATTGGTCACCTTATGTAAGGAAGGATGCAAATGCATTGGAATCAGTTCAGGAAATGTTTACTAGACTAATACCTGAAATGGGTGGATTGTCTTATGAAGAAAGAATGGGCAGGCTAGGCTTGTATCCGCTGCAGTATAGAAGAGTATGAGGCGACTTGATTGAAACATTTATGATATTGAAGGATCTTGACAGGGTGGATGTGGAAAGGATGTTTCCTCTTGTGTGAGAATCTAGAATTCGGGGTTACTATTTAACAATAAGGGGTCGCCCTTTTAAAACAGGAAAGAGGAGAATTGCTTTCTCTCAGAGGGTCGTGGGTCTTTGGAACTCTCTTCCTCAAAAGGAAGTGGAAGCAGGATCTTTCAATATTTTTTAAGGCAGAGGTAGATAGATTCTTGATAAGAAAGAGGGTGAAAGGATATCGGGGTAAGTGGGATTGTGGAGTCGAGTTTGCAGTCAGATTAGCCATGATCTTATTGAATGGCAGAGAAGGCTCGAGGGGCCGAGTGGCCTACTCCTGCTCTTAATTCCTATGTTCATATGTTCGTGTGCTCTGGCTTCAGAAGGTACTGGCTTCGAATGTGGACATTTTAGTGTTCCAGCAGTGAAAACCCCAATAAAATCTGCAATGAAATGATTTATTTTTCTCAGAGTCAATTGTTTTTACCACTTCTCTGGCCACAGGAGAGGTGCCAGAGGACTGGCGAATATTGAATGTGTTACCATTATTCAAGAAGCAGGGATAAATCATGTAATTGCAGGCCAGTGAGTCTAACATCATTGGTAGGGAAACTACTGGAGAAAAAATCTGACAGACAGGATTAATCTCCACATGAAGAGGCAGGGATTAATCAAGGATAGCCAGGCTTTGTCAGAGGGAGATCATATCTCAAAATTTGACTGAATCATTCAAGCAGGTGACCAGATGTCTAGATGAGGATTTTTGATAAGGTCCCGCATGGGACTAGGGTTAAGAAGTACTTAAGAAGTCCCGGTGTACTTAAGGAAGTGTCCCTAGAAATAGTGGATGCATTGGTGGTCATCTTTCAAGATTCTATAGACTCTGAAGCAGTTCCTACAGATTGGAGGATAGATAATGTAACCCCACTATTTTAAAAAGGGAGGTAGAGAGAACACATGGAATTATATACCAGGCAGCCTGACGTTGGTAGTGGGGAAAATTCGATAGCACATTCTCAAAGGTTTTATAGTACAGCGCTTTCAGAACAGTGGGAGAATCGGACAGAGGCAGCACGGATTTACGAAAGGGAAATCATGCTTGACATATTTACTAGAATTCTTCCAGGATGTAACTAGTAGAGTTGATGAGAGGGAGCCAGTGGATATGGTTTATTTGGACGTTCAGAAGGCTTTCGACAAAGTCCCACATAAGGGTGCAGCGTCTAAAATTAAAGCACATGGGATTGGAGGTAGTGTATTGCGATGGATAGAAAATTGGTTGTCAGACAGGAAACAAATAGTAGGAATAAACGGGTCTCTTTCTGAATGACAGGCAGTGACTAGTTGGGTACCGCAGGGATTGGTGCTGGCAACCCAGCTATTCACAATATATATAGATGATTTAGATGAAGGAACTAAATTTAATATGTACAAATATGCAGGTGACACACAACTGAGTGGGAGGATGAGTTGTGAGGAGGATGCTGAGTGGCTTCAGGGTGATTTGGAAAAGTTGAATGAGTGGGCAAATGCATGTCAGATGCAGCATAATATGTATAAATGTGAGGTTATCCATATTGGTAACAAAAACAGGAAGGCAGATTATTATCTGAACGGCTATAAACTGAGAGAGGGGAATATGGAACGAGAGCTTTGTATTCCCGTACATCAGTCGCTGAAGGTACGCATTTAGGTGCAACAGGCTGTAAAAAAAGGCAAATGGTATGTTGGCCTTCATCGCGAGAGGATTCGAGTACAGGAGCAAGGATGTCTTGCGGCAATTGTACAGGGCCTCGGTGAACAAAGAAAAAAGAAAATTACAGCACAGGAACAGGCCCTTCGGCCCTCCAAGCCTGCGCCGATCCAGATCCTCTATCTAAACCTGTCGCCTATTTTTTAAGAGTCTGTATATCCTTGCTTCCTGCCCATTCATGTCTGTCCAGATACTTCTTCAAAGACGCTATCGTGCCCGCGTCTATCACCTCCACTGCCAACGCGTTCCAGGCTCCCACCTCCCACTGCGTAAAGAACTTTCCACGCATATCCCCCCTAAACTTCTCCCCTCTCACTTTGAACTCGTGACCCCTAGTAATTGAATCCCCCACTCTGGGAAAAAAGTCTTGCTATCCACCCTGTCTATACCTCTCATGATTTTGTACACCTCAATCAGGTCCCCCCTCAACCTCCGTCTTTCTAATTAAAATAATCCTAATCTACTCAACCTCTCTTCATAGCTAGCGCTCTCCATACCAGGCAACATCGTGGTGAACCTCCTCTGCACACTCTCCAAAGCCACTACATCCTTTTGGTAATGTGGCGACCAGAAGTACAACAGTATTCCAAATGTGGCCGAACCAAAGTCTTATACAACTGTAACATGACCTGCCAACCCTTGCACTCAATACCCCGTCCAATGAAGGAAAGCATGCCGTATGCCTTCTTGACCACTCGATTGACCTGCGTTGCCACCTTCAGGGAACAATGGACCTGAACACCCAAATCTCTCTGTACATCAATTTTCCCCAGGACGTTTCCATTTACTGTATAGTTCGCTCTTGAATTGGATCGTCCAAAATGCATCACCTCGCATTTGCCCTGATTGAACTCCATCTGCCATTTCTCTGCCCAACTCTCCAAACTATCTATATTCTGCTGTATTCTCTGACAGTCCCCTTCACTATCTGCTACTCCACCAATCTTAGTGTCGTCTGCAAACTTGCTAATCAGACCACCAATACTTTCCTCCAAATCATTTATGTATATCACAAACAACAGTGGTCCCAGCACGGATCCCTGTGGAACACCACTGGTCACACGTCTCCATTTTGAGAAACCCCCTTCTACTGCTACTCTCTGTCTCCTGTTGCCCAGCCAGTTCTTTATCCATCTAGCTAGTACACCCTGGACCCCATGCGACTTCACTTTCTCCATCAGCTACCATGGAGAACCTTATCAAATGCCTTACTGAAGTCCATGTATACGACATCTACAGCCCTTCCCTCATCAATCAACTTTGTCAGTTCCTCAAAGAATTCTATTAAGTTGGTAAGACATGACCTTCCCTGCACAAAACCATGTTGCCTATCACTGATAAGCCCATTTTCTTCCAAATGGGAGTAGATCCTGTCCCTCAGTATCTACTCCAGCAGCTTCCCTACCACTGACGTCAGGCTCAGCGGACTATAATTACCTGGATTATCCCTGCTACCCTTCTTAAACAAGGGGACAACATTAGCAATTCTCCAGTCCTCCGGGACCTCACCCGTGTTTAAGGATGCTGCAACGATATCTGTTAAGGCCCCAGCTATTTCCTTTCTTGCTTCCCTCAGTAACCTGGGATAGATCCCATCCGGACCTGGGGACTTGTCCACCTTAATGCCTTTTAGAATACCCAACACTTCATCCCTCCTTATGCCGACTTGACCGAGAGTAATCAAACATCTGTCTCTAACCTCAACATCCGTCATGTCCCTCTCTTCGGTGAATACCGATGCAAAGTACTCGTTTAGAATCTCACCCATTTTCTCTGAGTCCACGCATAACTTTCCTCCTTTGTCCTTGAGTGGCCCAATCCTTTCTCTAGTTACCCTCTTGCTCCTTATATATGAATTAATGGCTTTGGGATTTTCCTTCACCCCGTTTGCTAAAGATATTTCATGACCCATTTTAGCCCTCTTAATTCTGCGTTTCAGATCAGTCCTACATTCCCGATATTCTTTCAAAGCTTCGTCATTCTTCAACCTCCTAGACCTTATGTATGCTTCCTTTTTCCTCTTAGCTGGTCTCACAATTTCACCTGTCATCCATGGTTCCCTAATCTTGCCATTTCTATCCCTCATTTTCACAGGAACATGTCTCTCCTGAACGCTAATCAACCTCTCTTTAAAAGCCTCCCACATATCACATGTGGATTTACCTTCAAACAGCTGCTCCCAATCTACATTTCCCAGCTCCTGCCGAATTTTGGTATAGTTGGCCTTCCCCCAATTTAGCACTCTTCCTTTGGGACCACTCTCATCTTTGTCCATGAGTATTCCAGTTGAGGCCATACCTGGAATATTGTGTGAAATTTTGCTCTCCTTCTCTGAGGAAGGATTTTCTTGCTATAGAGCGAGTGCAGCGACGGTTTACCAGACTGATCCCTAGGATGGTGGGACTGACGGATGAGAAGAGATTGAGTCGGTGAGGATTTAACAAGAGTTCAGAAGAGTGAGGGGGAATCTCATATACACCTATAAAATTCTAAAAGGAATTGATAGGGTAGATGCAGGACGGATGCTCCCGATGGTGGGGGTGTCCAGAACCAGGGGTCATAGACTAAGGATAAGGGTTTAACCTTTCAGGACTGAGATGAGGAGTACTTTCATCACCCTGAGAGTGGTGAGCCAGTGGAATTCGCTACCACAGAAAGTGGTTGAGGCCAAGACATTGTATGTTTTCAACATGAGTCAGATATACTTTTGGGTTGAAAAGGATCAAAGGAGATGGAGGGGGGTGGGGGGAGCGGGGAAGCGGGAACAGGTTACTGAGTTGGATGATCAGCCATTATCTTAATGGATGGCGGAACAGGCTTGAAGGGCCGAATTGCCTGTTCCTGCTCCTATTTTCTATGTTTCTAAGGTAGGAGCCCATGGGATCCAGCTCAATTTGGCAAATTGGATCCAAAATTGGCTTACTAGCATGAGGCAGAGGGTAATGGTCGAGGGTAGTTTTTGTGATTGGAAGCCTGTGACCAGTGGTGTACCACAGGGATCGGTGTTGGGACCATTCCTGTTTGTAGTGTACATCTATAATTTAGACATGAATGTAGAAGGTATGATCAGTAAGTTCACAGATGACACAAAAATTGGTGGTGTCATAAATAGTGAGGAGGAAAGCCTTAGATTACAGGACGATATAGATGGGCTGGTAAGATGGGCAGAGAAGCGGCAAATGGAATTTAATCCTGAGAAATGTGACGTGATGCATTTTAGGCGGACTACCAAGGCAAGGGAATATACAATGGATGGTCGCACGCTGGGAAGTACAGAATGTCAGAGGGATATTGGTGGACTTGTCCAGAGATCACCGAAGGCAGCAGCACAAGTGGTTTGGAAGGCATATAAGATGCTTGCCTTTGTTAGCTGAGGCATCGAATATAAGAGTGGGGAGGTTATGATGAAGCTGTTCAAAACGCTAGTAAGGCCACAGATGGAGTACTGTGTATCGTTCTGGGCACCACAGTATAAGAAGGATGTGATTGCACTGGAGAGGGTACAGAGGAGATTCACCAGGATGTTGCATGGGCTGGAGTATTTCAGCTATGAAGAGAGACTGGATAAGCTCGGGTTGTTTTCCTTAGAGCAGAGAAGGCTGAGGGAGGGGGTGGGACATGATTGAGGTATACAAAATTATGAGGGACGTTGATAGGGTAGATAGGAAGAAACGTTTTTCCCATAGCGGCGGTGTCAGTAACCCAGAGAGTTGATTTAAAGTAAGGGGCACAAGGTTTAGAGGGGATTTGAGGAAAAGGAAATCACCCAGAGGGTGGTTGGAATCTGGAATACACTGTCGGAAGGGGTGGTAGATGGAGGAACACTCACAACATTGAAGAAGTATTTAGATGAGCACTTGAAACGCCAAAACATACAAGGTTATGGGCCAAGTGATGGAAAATGGGATTAGAATGGATAGGCTTGATATCCGACACAAATGCAGTGGGCCAAAGGGACTGTTTCTTTGCTGTTTAACTCGGTGACTCTGACACTTCCAATTGCTCGTTTGTCATTGGGTTACGATCTCTAGAACCTCCACATTTCTGTTACAGCAATTTGAGACTTATATCCACCGAAATTTACAAGAGTCAGAGGCGAATTGATTGAAACATATATGATGCTGAGGGGTCTTGACAGGGTGGATGTGGAAAGGATGTTTCCCGTTCTGGGAGTATCTAGAATTAAGGGTCACTATTTAAAAATAATGGGTCACCCATTTAAAATAGAGTTGAGGAGAATATTTTTTCTCTGAGGGTCGTGAGTCTTTGGAAATCTCTTCCTCAAAAGGCAGTGAAAGCAGAGTCTTTAAATATTTGTCAGGCAGAGGTAGATAGATTCTTGATAAGCAAGGGGTTGAAAGGTTATAAGGGGTAGTTGGGAGTGTAGAGTCGAGGTTGCAATCAGATTAGTCATGAACTTATTGAATATCTGAGTGTCCTACTCCTGCTCCTAATTCGTATGTTCATATATTCGTATACTCTGGCATCAGAAGGTACTGTCTTCGAATGAGGACATTTTGGTGCTCTAGCTGTGAAAACCACAATAAAATCTGCATTGAAATTTTAAATTTTTATTCTCAGGATCAATTATTTTTACCACTACTAATTTCTCGTTTGTCATTGCGTTACTATCCTAGGAACCTCCACATTTCTGATGCAGCCAGGTGAGGAGGGGTCCCAGGCTCTCTTCTTGTCCTATCTTTTATTTGATCACAACGGGGTTTATCCTTTTTAACAATGGATGTGCTGAGCACCTCAGTGCCTATTTTACCTTTTACCTTTATTGCGATCGTGAAAGAACCAATCAGACAGGTTTTCTCGTGTTTAAACAAGAGGTGAGTTCATTATACTTAACAATCTAAACTGGATCTAAATAAAATCGGAAAAATATACGCTACACATTCACGCACCCATTCGCACTAAAATCTCACACAAATAAATTACAGAGTGAGAAATAAATTTGTGTTGGATAGAGACCAGAATAATAAAAAAAAAAATTCTGTGAGGTTGGATAATTCTGTGGTCTGTATTTTTCCCACCCTTAGTTATGAGTTTCATGTCATCTGCAAGAGTTGAAATTGTTTATTTTTTACATAAACGTCTCTGTCATTTATACATCGATCGATATGTCAGGAGAAGCACTGTTTCCAATACCGACCTCTGAGAAACAGCACTGTATACTCCCCCTCCCCCAGTCTGAACAGTGTCTGTTCACCACTTCTCTCTGCTTTCTGTCCCTGAGTCAGTGTCATATCCACACTATCACTGTCACATTAATCCATGTGTTCCACTTTTCATAACAAGTGTATGAAATGTCATTTGATCACAGGCCTTTTGAAAGTCCATATTCATAACACGAAACACGCTATCCTCATCAACACTCACACTTAGGTCATCAATGAACTTGATCAAGATTATCAGACGCGATTTTGCATTAACTTATTGTGCTGGTTGTCATTTATTATCCCATGTTATCCAAGAAAGATATATTTTTGTACTCGGTTACGGCCTCTGTAAATTTCCAACCATCGACTTTCGAGGGACTGGTCAGAGTTTACTGGGTTGATCTAATGCCTCCTTTTGTAAACAGGATGTAACATTTACAACCTTCCAGTCGTTTGATAACACTTTCATATCCAAGGCGGATTGGAAGCTTCTGGCCATTGCCTCTGCTATTTCTACCACTCCTTCCCTCAACAAACCTCATATATCCCATGTAGACCGGGTCCAATTTATTGTGGTACAAAAAAGCATGGTTTTGTGAAGGGGAGGTCGTGTCTTACTAACTTGATTGAGTTTTTTGAGGAAGTGACGAAGATGATTGATGAAGGAAGGGCAGTGGATATTGTCAATATGGACTTTAGTAAAGCCTTTGACAAAGTCCCACATGGCAGACTGGTACAAAAGGTGAAGTCACACGGGATAAGAGGTGAGCTGGCAAGATGTATAGTGAACTGGCTCGGTCATAGAAGACAGAGGGTAACAGTGGATGGGTGTTTTTCTGAATGGAGGAATGTGACTAGTGGTGTTCCACAGGGATCAGTGCTGGGACCTTTGCTGTTTGTAGTATATATAAATGATTTGGAGGAAAATTTAGCTGGTCTGATTAGTAAGTTTGCGGACGACACAAAGGTTGGTGGAGTTGCGGATAATGATGAGGATTGTCAGAGGATACAGCATGATATAGATCGGTTGGAGACTTGGGTGGAGATATGGTACATAGTGTTCAATCCAGACAAATGTGAGGTAATGCATTTTGGAAGGTCTAATGCAGGTGGGAGGTACACAGCAAATGGCAGAACCCTTAGGAGTTTTGACAGGTAGAGAGATCTAGGTGTACAGGTCCACAGGTCACTGAAAGTGGCAACTCAGGTGGAAAGGGTAGACAAACAGGCATACAGCATGCTTGCCTTCATCGGTCGGGGCATAGAGTATACAAATTGGCAAGTCATGTTGTGGCTGTACAGAACCTTAGTTAGGCCACACTTAGAATATTGTGTGCAATTCTGGTCACCACACTATCAGAAGGACGTGGAGGCTTTGGAGAGGGTACAGAGGAGGTTTATCAGGATGTTGCCTGGTCTGGAGGGCATGAGCTATGAGGAGAGGTTGGAAAAACTCGGATTGTTTTCACTGGAACGAAGGAGGTGGAGGGGCGACATGACAGAAGTTTACAAAGTTATGAGCGGCATGGACAGAGTGGATAGTCAGAAGCTTTTCCACGGGGTGGAAGAGTCAGTTACTAGGGGACATAGGTTTAAGGTGCGAGGGGCAAAGTTTAGAGGGGAACTCTCTAAACTCTTTAGAAGAACTCGCACTCCATTAATGTACAGTTGGTGTGTGAGCATGCCCAGTACATCATGTTGGTGTATGTCCACTATCCTGGCAGCAGCCACCATACCTCTATTCTGAAGTAGTTAGCCTTTCCCAACGTCTTCAGGGAGAATCAGAATGTGGCTCCTCAGAGACAATTAGTACCCCCCACCCCCATACATGGCTCAAGATTCCACACCCCAAACCCCACCTTCCACTTCCAGCCAGCAAGAACATGGTGGAACAGATCCACGGTGTGATGAAGCAATGTTTCCGATGTTTGAAACGCTTGGACAGAGCCCTCCAGTACACAGTGTAGCAGGTGTCCAAGTTCATGGTGTTCTGCTGCACCCTTCATATCATCACCATCATGAGGACACGGGCATTGGGACCAGGAATCCGGAGGTTACCTCAGGAGGAAGAGGAGGAGGAGGCAGGGAGGTTATTTCCTGGATGCCTTCCAGCCAGTCTTGCCTAGTGCTTCTATACATTGCTACCCCAGTGGTTGCAGCATTTGTTATTCATTCATGTGATGTGGGCGTCGCTGCCTAGGCCAGCATTTGTTGCCCATCCCTAGTTACCCTTGAGAATGTGGTGGTGAGCTGCCTTCTGAACCGCTGCAGTCCATGTGGGGTACGTATACCCACAGCGCTGTTAGGAAGGGAGTTCCAGGAATTTGACCCAGCGACAGTGAAGGAACGGCGATATAGTTCCAAGTCAGGATGGTGTGTGACTTGGAGGGGAACCTGCAGCTGGTGGTGTTCCCATGCATTTGCTGCTCTTGTCCTTCCAGGTGGTAGAGGTCGCGGATTTGGAAGGTACTGTCTAAGGAGGCTTGATGAGTTGTTGCTGGACATAGTGTAGATTGCACACACTGCTCTCACTCTGACTGGTGCTGGAGTCACTGAGTCATTTATGGTTCAGATTGAGACCATGTTGTCTCTCTGCAGAGTAATCCAGTCAGTCCCATTCCCCCATTCAATCCCCGTGTTTCAGCAAGTTTCTCTCCTTCAACTGTCCATCCGGTTTTTTCTGGAAATCATTGTTCGTCTCCACTTCTACTACCATTGTGGGTAGTGAGTTACAGATCATTACCACTCGCTGTGTAAAACAAAAAAGTTCTTCCTCATATTCTCCCTGAATTTCTTGCCAGAACGTTCAATCTATGTCCCTAGTCCTTGTACTATTAGTTAAAAGGGACAGTTTTCCTTTTCTAACTTATCTACGCCTGTCATAATCTCATACACCTCGATAAAATCTCCACTCAATCTCTTTTGTTCGAAGGCAAACAAAGGCACATTTTCTAAACTAACTTTGTATCTAACCTCCGCTGCCCCTCTCAAGGACACTCACACCCTTCCCCACGTGTGGTGACCAGAACTGGACAGTATATTCCAGTTGGAGCGGAACCAATGTTCTGTAAATGTTCAGCATACGTCCCTGCTTTTGTCCTCAATGCCTCTGTTTTAAACCCAAATCCCATATACTTTGCTGCCCATTCTCAATATGTCCTGTTACCTTCACAGATCAATCCACCGGCAGGTTTCTCTGCTCCTGCACACTCTTTAGAACTGTGCTATTAGTCTATGTAACCTCTCTCTATTCCTACTGCCAAAATGCATCACCTCACACTCCTGTCTATTAAATTCCATCTGCCAGTAGTCTGCCCAGTCCGCTTGCGTGTCTGTGTCCTGTTGCAGGTGCTTCATATCATCCTGATTCTTTGCCCTCCTCCAAATTTTGTGTCATCGGAAATTTTGAGACTCCACTCATGGAACCATGGCCGTCCTGCTTTCCATCCCACCACAATTCCTCACCCCAATCCTTATGATCTTTTTTTTTATCCTTCCATGAATTTGTGTGTCACTGTCAATAATAGCATTTGCTGCCCATCCCGATTTGCTTTTGAACTGAGTGGCTTGCTAGGCCATTTCAGAGGGCAGTTAAAAGTCAACCACATTGCTGTGGGTCTGGAGTCACATGTCCGCCAGACCAGGTAAGGACAGCAGATTTCCTTCCCTAAAGGACATTCGTGAAGCAGATGGTTTCATACTTTCCAATGATAACCCAAAACTGCCAGCTTCCCAGTCACAGAAGCTCCAGGAGACAGAGAGAGAGCAGCAGCACAGCACTGATGGTGAATCCCCATCACTTGGTCTGATACTCACAGTCACCAGCTCAAATATTTACACTGCGTGTACCTTCGAGGCTGGTGTAGATTCGGAATCTGCACGTGGTGAGTCACAGTCTCATAGGATTGTTACAGGACAGAAGGAGGCCATTCGCCCTTTATGTCCATGTTGGATCTCTGTGAAAGTCACTCAGCTTGTCTCACTGCCCCTGCTTTTTCCCAAAGACCTGCAATTTTTTTTTATTTTCAGATAATTATCCAATTACCTTTTGAAAATTACGTTTGAATTTGTCTCCACCACACTCTCAGGCAGTTCATTCCAGATTCGAACCACTCACTGTGTTTATCCTCATGTCACCTTTAGTTCTTCTACCAATCACCTTAAATCAGTGTCCTCTGGTCTTGATCCATCCGCCAATGGCAACAGTTTCTCCCTATCCACCCATTCCAGATCCCTTATAACTTTGAACACTTCTGTCAAATCTCCTCTTCACTTTTTCTTCAAGCAGAACAGCCCCAGCATCCCCAATCTATCCATACAACAGCATTTCTCATTCCTGAATCCATTCCCATAAATCTTTGCTGCGCTCTCTCTAATGCCTTCACAACCTTCCTGAACTGTGATGCCCAGGACTGGACACAATATTCCAGTTGAGACGGAGGCAGTGTTTTATAAAGCTTCATCAAAGCTTCCTTGCTATTGTACTCTCTCTCTCTATTTATTAAACCCAGGATTCTGAATGCCTTACTGACTGCTTTCTCAACCTGCCTGCCACCTCCAACAATAGGATCATATATAGCCCCCAGGTCTCTCTGCTCCTGCATACCCTTTTGAATTGTCTCCTTTATTTTCTATTGCTTCTTCGCGGTCTTGCCGCCAAAATGAATCACTTCACACGTATCTGCATTAAATTTCATTTGCCACGTGTCCTCCCATTACACCTGCCTATCTCTGTCCTCTTGAAGTCCATCACTTTCCTCCTCTCTGTTCACAATAATGCCAAGTTTTCTGTCGGCTGCAAATTTTGAAATTGTGCCCTGTAGATCAAAGTACAGGTCATTAATATAGATCAAGAAAAACAGTGGCCCTATCACCGACCCCTGGGGAACCCCACTATAAACCTTCCTCCAATCTGAGAAATAACTGTTCATCACTACTCTCTGTTTCCTGTTACTCAGGCTGTTAATCTCACTTAGATCAGTTAGACAAGGAAAGACGGTTCGGATTAACAAATGATACAAAGACTTGGGGATACAAATTGAAGGTTTTGGTCTGAAGATGAAGGGCGATTGTGAGGAAAAACCTTTTGCCACAGTTGGTATTAATCACCTGGAACTCGCTGCCGACAAGGGTGGTGGATGAGGAGACAAAAAAAATGACTTCAAGAGGAAATTGGTAGGCCATCTGAGTGAAATAGACTTGCAGAGATACGGGGATCATGCGGGGGGGGGGGGCGGGGGTGGGAGTGGCACCCACTCGACAGTTCCATGGAGAGTTATCATGGACACGATTAGCCGAATGGCCTCCTTCTGTGCTCTAAATAACTCAAAGACTTTATGACTCTATCAATGTCTACAACTTGTAGGTCCTTCCAGACAGCAGGATGAGGGGAGGTGGGAGTTAAGAAGGGACATAAGACAGGAGCATAGCATCATCCTGAATGCTCTTGGTGATGCCGGATGCTACGGGCTCTGTCACAGCCGGTCCCATGATATGGAGAACCATCTCCTCCCTCAGGCTCAGGGGATGAAGGAATGTTTGGCCCCCGTCGGTTCACTGCTGCTCCCTGTGATTATGGATTACCTTGTCCTGTAAGAGAGAGAGCAGAATGTCAGTGATTGTGTTGCTCTGTGTTTGGGTGATGTGCCTACCATAGCTGAATAGCTGGAGGTATGTGGAGGCAGTGAGAGGTGGGTGTGAGGCTAGTATCAGTGGAAGGTGTGTGAGGGTGAGGTGGAGTATGTGAATGTTGAGTGTGAGTACTGAGTTTAGAGACTGCTGATGTGTGAGTGATGGGGGTGTGGTACATTGAGCAGTGTGAGAGGTTGGTGGTGTTGGGGGTAGGAGATGTCATGTGGTGATGAATTCAGTGACATTGACCACCCTTGTGAGCTCATTAAACTTCTTCTGGCTCTGCTGCCAGGTCCTAGGGGCCAGACCTCTTGCATTCACCTACCTGGCCACCTGCTCCCATTCTCTGAGGAGGGCGTTGCTTGAGGGTCTCCACCCCACCCCACAGAAACATGGGCTCTCTTCTCCTGTCACCCGTCATGACTAAGGCATCTAGCACCTCATCCATGAACCGCAGAGACCTCTCTCTGTCCTCGTGTTCCATTTACCTTGTCTCCAATTGCAGCATTCACAGTCAGCAGCAGCAGCCTCCTGTGAATCTATGCAGCTTCTCTTTAAGAGGGACAGACTGCCTTTAAGAGCTGAATCCTGGCTGAAACACATGCCAGCCTCACATTCAGTTAGGTTCCTGTTAAATGTGCAGACAGTGGGCAGGGTAGTTCACACTGGGGTTCACGTGGAATTCATGGAAATGAGGAGGCAGCATGAAGTTTGTGTGTCACCTGCCTCAACAGGAACGGGCATGGGAAGATCACGAATCACAATCCCTATGCCCGAAAACGGGTGCAAAGTTTTCTTTCACTCTGTCTCTATTTCCCTTTCCCCTTTTCACCAACCCTCTCACTCTCTCTCTCCCTTTCTCTTCATTCTCTGTCTCTTACTCTCAGAATCAAGATTTATGTAGCACAGAAGGAGGCTATTCGCCCATTGTGTCAGTGCTGTCTCTGTGAGAGAGCTGTTTAATTAGTTCCTCTCCCATCCTCTTTCCACAGACTCCTGTTTATTTTTTCTTTTCGTGTATTTGTTAAATTCCTTTCTGAAAATATTATTGAATCTGCTTCCACCATGTTTTTAGGCAGTGAATTCCAGATCCCAACAACTCGCTGTGTAAGAAAATTCTCCTCATTTCACCTCTGGTTCTTTGTCAATTATCTTCAATCTGTGTCTTCTTAATACTGCACTTTCTGACACTGTAAACAGTTTCACATTAATTACCCTATCAAAACCCCTCATGATTTTGAATTCTATATTAAATCTCCTCTTACCCTTCACTGCTCTAAAGAGAACAATCCCAGCTTTTCCAATCTCTCCACATAACTGAATTCCCAGATCCCTGGTACCATTCCAGTAAATCACCTCTGTATCTTCACTAAGTCCTTGACATCCTTATCAAAGTATGGTGATCAGGATTAGACACAATTCTCCAGCTGGGACCTAACCAATGATGTATAAAGACCAGCATTTCCTCCTGAATTTTATTACTCTGTATCTCTCTCTCTAACACCAAGGACACGACATTTAGAGACATATAAGATAATCAGAGGGTTAGATAGGGTGGATAGTGAGCGTCTTTTTCCTCGGATGGTGATGGCAAACACGAGGGGACATAGCTTCAAGTTGAGGGGTGATAGATATAGGAGAGATGTGAGAGGTAGTTTCTTTACTCAGAGAGTAGTAAGGGCGTGGAACGCCCTGCCTGCCTGCCTGCAACATGTTACCTTCAAAGATCTGTGTGTGTACACCCCCAGTCTCTATAATCCTCCACCCACTTTATAATGGTACCATTTAGTTTATATTGTTTCTCCTCATACTTCCTACCCAAATGTCTCACTTCACATTGCACTGTGTTAAATTATATCTGCCATGTTCCTGTCCATTTCACCATTCAGTTTCTGTCTTCCTGAAGTCTGTTACTCCGCTTCTCACTGTTTATTAACATTTCTGCGCGTATGTCCATCTGAAAACGTTGACATTATCCCCCCTGTACACAACCCAACGGCAATAACATACAGAAACAGTGATCCCGACTGTGACCCTGGGGAACCCCACTGTGTACTTCCCTCCAGACTGAACAATAACCATTCTCCACTACTCTATGCTTTCTGTCACTTAGATAATTTCCTGCATGCTGGCATTGATTTTTGTTTTTAAAGCTGCATTTATATAGTGCCTTTCATGGCCATCAGACGTCACAAAGCACCTTACACACAATGAGAACTTCTTAAAGTGTAGTCACTCTTGTAATGTGGGAAACAAGCAGACAATTTCTGCACTGTAAGATCCCACAAGTAGCAATGTGATGATGATCAGATCTGTTTTTGTGATGTTGATTGAATGGTAAATCTTGACCAGGGCACTGGGGATAATTCCCCTCTGCTTCTTTGAAATAATCCAATGGGATCTTTAACTTCCACCTGAGAGTGCTTTTGCTTTTATTTTAGTGCAGGTGGGGCGTTGGCTTAACGTTTTGTTCAAAAGACGGCACCTCTGACAGTGCAACACTCCCTCAGTACTGTACGGCAGTGTCAGCCTTGATCCTTGTGATCAAGTCCAGTCGTGACACTTGATCTTCGAATCTGAAAGGGGAGAGAGATACAAACTGAGCCACGGCTGACATTGGTCCTTTAATCCCATGTGTTTCCAATTCGGTAACACGGCTGTTATGTGGTACTTCATCAAACACCTGTTGAAAGGATAGGAAAATTGTAAAAGTCCAGATGGGAACCATCACAGAATGATAGAATAGCACAACCTGAATGATGTCATTCTGCCCATCAAGTCAGTGCTGGCCCTTTCAAAGAGCAATCCAGTTACTCCCACTCCCTGACTCTTTCACGATATCCTAACATTTTTTCTGCATCAGATATTTATCCAATTCCCTTTTGGGATCTACTATTAAATCTGTATCCATCAACCTATCAGACAGAGCATTCGAAATCCAAACCACTCAGAAGCAAAATCCTCATGTCTGCTTCTTTTACCAATCGCCTTAAATCTGTGTCTCTGATTACCGGTCCCTTGGACATTGGAAACAGTTTCTCTTTATTTAATTTATCTAAATCCTTCCTAATGTTAAACACCTCAATCAAATCTCCTCTGAAAGTTCTCTGCTCTAAGGAGAACAACCCCAGCTACATAACTGCAATCCCTCATGCCTGGACAAATTCCAGTAAAACAGTTCTGTACCCTTAAGCCTTCGGAGAGAAGGCTTCACGTCCTTCCTAAAGTGTGGTTCCCAGTATTCGACACAAGACTCCAGGTGCATCTGAACTAGTATTTTACATATGTTTCACATAATGTCCTTGCTTTTGTTCTTTTTGCCTCTATTTTTGAACCCTAGGATCCCATATATTTATTAACTGTTTAGTTAACCTTTCCTGCCACCTTCAAAGATATGTGTTCAAGCACCCCAGGTGTCTCTGTTCTTTCACCACCTTTATAGTTGTACCATTTAACTTGTATTGTCCCTCTTCATTCATCCTTTCAAAATGTATTACCTCATGCATCTGCAATGTCAATTAAATATTGAGAAGATTGAAGTCATTGTTTTCTGTCTCTGCTCCAAACATTTCCTAGTTAAACACTTCATTCCTCTCCAATGTAAATGTTTGAGACTAACTTAAACTGTTCACATACTTGGTTGCATCGTTCACCTTGAGATATCTTGAGATGTGCTTCCTACCAAATATTCACACCACCCTTGGTGGATTTGCATTGCTGGTTAAAGAGGAAATGAACGCAATAGTGAGGCAGGATATTAGCGCTGACGATATCGAATCTGTATGGGTAGAGCTGAGAAACACTAAAGGGCAAAAAACGTTAGTGGGGGTTGTATATAGACCCCCAGACTGTAATGCTGAATTTGGGAATGGCATTGAACAGGAAATTAGAGATGCAACCGATAAAGGAACATCTGTAATTATGGGTTTCTTGACTCTGCATATAGATTGGGCAAATCAAATTGGTCACAATACATTGTGGAGGAATTCCTGGAGAATACACGGGATGGTTTTTAGGACCAATTCTTTGAGGAACCAGCTAGAGAACAGGCCATCCTAGACTGGTTATAGTGTAATGAGAGAGGAATAATTGACAATCCAGTTGTGCGAGATCCCTTGGGGATGAGCGACCAGAATATAATAGAATTCTTCATGACCTAGTTGATTCTGAGACTATGGTCGTGAATCTTAATAATGTAAGCTACGAAGGTATGAGGCATGAGTTGTCGATGATACATAGGGAAATGTTACTTAAAGAGATGACCCTGGATAGGCAATGGCAAACATTCAAAGAGCGCATGAACGAACTGCAACAATTGTTAATCCTGTCTGGCACAAAAGTAAAACTAACAAGGTAGCCAAATCATGGCTTACAAGGAAAATTAGAGACAGCATTAGATCCAAGGCAGAGGCATATAAATTTGCCAGGAAAAAGCAACAGACCTGAAGATTGGGAGCAGTTTAAAATTCAGCAAAGGAGCACCAAGGAATTGATTGAGAAGGGGAAAATGGAGTACGAGTGTCAGCTTGTGGGGAACATAAAAACTGACTGTAAATGAAACTATAGGTATGTGAGGCGGAAAAGATTGGCGAAGACAAATGTAGGTCCGTTACAGTCAGAAACAGGGAAATTTATTATGGGAAACAATGAAATGGCTGACCAACTAAATGCATACTTTAGTTCTGTCTTCACAAAGGAGGACACCAATATCATACCAGAAATGTTGGTGAATACAGGGTTTAGTGAGAGAGAGGAACTGAAAGAAATCAGTATTCGTCGAAAAATGGTGTTGGGGATGTTGATGGTATTGAATGCCGATAAATTCCAGGGCCTGGTAATCTACATCCCAGAGTACTTAAGGAAGTGGCCCTAGACATAGTGGATGCATTGGTGGTCATCTTCCAAGATTCTATGGACTCTGGAACAGTTCCTACAGATTGGAAGGTAGCTAATGTTACCCCACTATTTAAAAAGGGAGGTAGAGAGAAAGCAGGAAATTGTAGACCAGTCAGCCTGACATCGGTCGTGGGGGGAATCCTGGAGTCCATTATCAAAGATTTTTAGCAGAGCATTTGGAGAACCATGGTAGAATTGGACAGAGTAGGCACGGATTTATGAAAGGGAAATCATGTTTGATAAATCTACTAGAATTCTTCGAGGATGTAACTAGTAGAGTTGATGAGGGGGAGCCAGTGGATGTGGTTTAGTTGGATTTTTAGAAGGCTCTCGACAAAGTTTCACGTAAGGGATTAGCATGTAAAATAAAAGTGGACGAGACTGGGGGTAGTGTATTTGCGATGGATAGAAAATTGGTTGTCAGACAGGAAACAAAGCATTGGAACATACGGATAATTCTCTGAATGGCAGGCAATGACTAATGGGGTACCGCAGGGATCGGAGCTAGGACCCCAGCTATTCACAATATATATTCATGATTTAGATGAGGAAACTAAATGTAATATCTCCAAATTTGCAGAAGATACAAAATTGGGTGTGAGGGTGAGTTGTGAGGATGATGCAGAGAGGGTTCAGGGTGATTTGGACAAGTTGAGTGAGTGGGCAAATGCATGGCAGATGCAGTATAATGTGGATAAATGTGAAGTTATCCACTTTACGAGCAAAAACAGGAAGGAAAAATATTATCTGAACGGCTATAAACTGAGAGAGGGGAATATGCAGGGAGACCTGGGTCTTCTCGTACACCAGTCACTGAAGGTAAGCATGCAGCTGCAACAGGCGGCAGAAAAAGGCGAATGTTATGTTGGCCTTCACAGAGACAGGATTCGAGTACAGGAGCAGGGATGTTTTGCTGCAATTATACAGGGCCTTGGTGAGGCCGCACTTGGAATATTGTGTGCAGTTTTGGTCTCCTTATCTGAGGAAGGATGTTCTTGCTATAGAGGGAATGCAGTAGAATTTTAGCAGACTGATTTCTGGGGTGGTAGGACTGTCGTATGAGGAGAGATATTAGGATTCAATTCACTGGAATTCAGAAGAGTGAGGAGGGATCTCATCGAAACCTATAAAATTCTAACAGGACTTGACAGGGTAGATGCAGGAAGGATGTTCCCGATAGTGGGGGACTCCCGGACTAGGGCTCATAGTCTAAGGATACGGGGTAAAACTTTCAGGACTGAGATGAGGAGAAGTTTCTTCACCCAGAGAGTGGTGAGCCTGTGGAAATCTGTCATCCCGCCCATATCCAAGAGGGATTGGAATATTCTGGCCAGTGCCTCGGCTATTTCCACCATTCCTTCCCTCAGCAACCCTCATACATTCCATCCAGACTGGGTAAATGTTCAACTTTATTGTGGTACAAAAAGTGTTGGATTGAAAATGGTTAACTGAATCTGTTTGTTCCGTGACTGTAATTAATGTCAGTCTCCATGGGCCCTAATTGTGTCACTGGACGTTTTCCATCTTCTATTAATAAGGGGCTTCTTTCAATGTGTTATTCCATAGTGTCAGTGGGAACATCAGGCCCGGCACTGACAGAGATCAGCTGCTCAAGAGAGATAGAGAGAGGATAGATCAGAATCTGAGAACAAAAGACTGGAATGTTACAACAATGGGTCAGAATCTGAGAACAATAGATTGGAATGTTACAACAATGGTTCAGAATCTGAGAACAATAGATTGGAATGTTACAACAATGGGTCAGAATCTGAGAACAATAGATTAGAATGTGACAACAATGGGTCAGAATCTGAGAACAAAAGATTGGAATGGTGCAACAATGGATCAGAATCTGAGCACAATAGATTGGAATCTTACAACAATGGACAGGAGTTTATCCTCGGATCTTTACTCTCTTTCTACATATTATGATTGGCACTCATTAAACTTCCGTATCTATCTCGCACTGAAGATTATTCAATACATTTACTATCCCATCCTGGCTATTATTGGTGTCACTGGTAAGTCTCTCTATCTGGCTATTTATTCTTTAAACCATGTTTAACAGCATTACTGCTCCTGTAATTTACTCTGCCCTTCTTGCTGCCGTTGTTTTGCCTGGTGAATATCTCCAGCTATTAGCTCCATAAACCATTCTCAACTGTATTACAGTTCTTGTCATTTACTCTCTCATCTTTGCTGCTGTTGTTGTCTCTATTTCAGGCTAGGAGATCTGTAAACCTTGTTTCAATGAAATGCTGTTCTGTTATGTAAATTTGGGGAATACAGAAGCCAGTGTCATTGGTCTCCATCACAAACTCCATCCCCTATCTGGGAAGCACATACTACACTCTGCCCAATATCTGAGCTTGAACCAGACAGTTTACAACTTCTGTGTTATATTTAAACCTGAGCTGAGTTCATCTCCATATTCTTTCCATCACCAACCCTGCCTACTAACACCTCTGTAATATCACCCGTCTCCACTTCTGCCTCAGCCCATCTGCTGCAAAAACCCTCATCCGTGTCACCGTTAAATCCACACTGGACTATTACAATTCTATCCTGGTCACCCTCCCAGTTATAAACATCCATAAACCACAGTCCATCCAGTACTCTGCTGCCTGTATCCTAACACACACCAAATCCCGATCACCCATCACCCCTGTGTTCACTGATCTACATTGGCTCCCAGTCTGGCAGCGCCTTCATTTTAATATTCTCCTTCCTGTGTTTGAATCTCTCCATGGCCTCACCCCTAAAGATAGTCCCATTTCCCTGTCCATTTCCCATATTCCTGCAACTCTTTTGACATCAATCTTTTTTCAGTTCTCCTTTTAAAGTGAATGTATTTCCCTCTGTATCTGTCCCGAGCCCCGATTTTAGACTCTGCAGCACTACTGGTGCTGACGGTACAGAAGCTGGGATACATAAAATGATGAGAACTGCAGAGCCGACCACTGCTAGTGCACAATACCCCATGCTGGGCAGGGCTCCAGCAAACTCGTATCATCTATGTTCTATTCGTGTGGTCCTCACAGCCGGTCAATTCTAGTGTGGCCAGCACAGTGTCCCAAGCTGGTCAGGGCACTAGCTCAATCGTACCGGATATGTGTTGTTCCTTTGAGGATGGATTTGAAAGTGATGTCAATGCACCATACCGGGAACTTTGATGTACGTCTTTGAAACTTGGTCTGTGCATGTCCACTGACCGCCTGTGTTAGTCACTCTCAGCTGAACATACATTCAGCAGCACGAGGTACCCCCTCTAGTGTTATTTAAAAGCACCAGGCATCCAACTTACAGCTTTTGACTTCCTTCTGCTATTGTAAAGTTAGTGGAGGTTCTGTGGATGTTTTTTTGGAGGTTGTGTTGTGAGCTGCTGCAGACATTCAGGAAGGACAGAGGATTTGGTGACCCAACTCTGGACGAGGTATGGGGACTGTAGTTACAGTGTCGCTGTGTCTGTAACATGACCAACACTTGGAGTGGAGACAGCAGAGAGGGGAAGCTCTGTAAAGAGGGAGGAGGAGGGGGCGTTGCCCGACCCACCCCGGGTTTTCCAAGAGCAATTTTCCTACCTGCACCGAACCCAGGAGCAGTGCGTGAGGTGACTCTGATTCAATAAGGAGGAGGTCACAGAGCTGTGCCACCTCCTGTAACACGACCTGGAGCCTCTCACCAGTGTGAGGACGGAGCTGTCAGTGGCTGTTAAGGTCACAGCTTCATTGAAACTCTATGTATCTGGATCTTTCCAGGCAGGAGCCGGAGACATATCCAAAATACTGTCATAGAGTCATTTACAACACAGAAGGAGGCCATTCGGTCCCTCCATGCCAGCTCTGCTGGAACAATCCAGTCAGTCCCACTCCCCTAACAATCCCCATATAACTGCAAGTTCATTTCCTTCAGGTGTCCAACCAGTTTCCTTTTGAAATCATTGATTGTCTCGTCTTCCACCACCGTCATGGGCAGTGAGTTCCAGCTCATTAACGTCAACTGTGTAAAAAAGTTCTTCCTCATTTTCCCCCTGCATCCCTTACCCAAACCTTCCATCTGTGTCCCCTAGTCCGTGTTTCATCAGTTAATGGGAACAGTTTTTCCTTGTCTTTCTTATCTAAGTCTATCATAATCTTGTACACCTCTATCAAATCTCTCTCAATCTCCTTTACTCCAGGGAGAACATCTCCATCTTCTCCAAACTAACCTTGTAACTACCCATCCCGCTCCCCCCGGCACCCCCCACCACCCCCCCCCCCCCCCCCCCCGCACCAATTCCTGGAACCATTCTGTTAAATCTCCTCTGCACCCTCCCAAGGACCTTCACATCCTTCGTAAAATGTGGTGACCAGAACTGGACACAGTTCTCTAGTTGGGGCCGAACCAAAGCTTGATGAAGGTTCTGCATAACTTCCCTTATTTTGTATCTTTGTCTCTAATGATAAATCCCAAGATTGAACATAGAACATGTAACAGTACACACAGTACAGGCCCTTCAGCCCACGATGTTGTGCCGAACCTTTAACCTACTCTAAGATCAAACTAACTACCTACCCGTCATTCTACTATCATCCATGTACCTATCCA
>NW_027140933.1:1469411-1471911 GCF_036365525.1 Heterodontus francisci
CACACACACACACACTCACACCACAGCCCAGACATTGAGACTTATATATATGCACACACACACACACTCACACCACAGCCCAGACATTGAGACTTATATATATGCACACACACACACACACACACGCACACACACCACAGCCCAGACACTGAGACTTATATATATGCACACACACACACACACACACACCACAGCCCAGACACTGAGACTTATATATATGCACACACACACACACTCACACCACAGCCCAGACACTGAGACTTATATATATGCACACACACACACACTCACACCACAGCCCAGACACTGAGACTTATATATATGCACACACACACACACACTCACACCACATCCCAGACACTGAGACTTATATATATGCACACACACACACACTCACACCACAGCCCAGACACGGAGACTTATATATATGCACACACACACACACACACACACACACACCACAGCCCAGACACTGAGACTTATATATATGCACACACACATACACATAAACACACACACACACACACCGCAGCCCAGACACTGAGACTTATATATATGCACACACACACACACACACACACACACACACACACACACACACACACACACCACAGCCCAGACTCTGAGACTTATATATATGCACACACACACACACACACACCACAGCCCAGACACTGAGACTTAAATATATGCACACACACACACACACACACACACACACACACACACCACAGCCCAGACACTGAGACTTATATATATGCACACACACACACACCACAGCCCAGACATTGAGACTTATATATATGCACACACACACACACACACCACAGCCCAGACACTGAGACTTATATATATGCACACACACACACACACCACAGCCTAGACACTGAGACTTATATATATGCACACACACACACACACACACACACACACACACCACAGCCCAGACACTGAGACTTATATATATGCACACACACACACACACACACACACACACACACACACACCACAGCCCAGGCACTGAGACTTTTATATATGCACACACACACGCACACACACGCACACACCACAGCCCAGGCACTGAGGCTTATATATACACACACACACACACACTCACACCACAGCCCAGACACGGAGACTTATATATATGCACACACACACACACACACACACACCACAGCCCAGACACTGAGACTTATATATATGCACACACACATACACACACACACACACCGCAGCCCAGACACTGAGACTTATATATATGCACACACACACACACCACAGCACAGACACTGAGACTTATATATATGCACACACACACGCACACACACACACACACAAGCCACAGCCCAGACTCTGAGACTTATATATATGCACACACACACACACACGCACACAGACCATAGCCCAGACACTGAGTCTTATATATATGCACACACACACGCACACACACACACACACCACAGCCCAGACACTGAGACTTATATATATGCACACACACACGCACTCACACACACACACACACACACACACCACAGCCCAGACACTTCTTTGGGCCTCCTTATCTCGAGAGACAATGGATACGCGCCTGGAGGAGGCCAAAAGAAGTGTCTGGGCTGTGGTCTGTGTGTGTGTGTGCGTGTGTGTGTGCATATATATAATATGCACACACACACGCAGACACACACACACACCACAGCCCAGACACTGAGACTTATATATATGCACACACACACACACACCACAGCCCAGACACGGTGACTTATATATATGCACACAAACACGCACACACACACACACACACACACCACAGCCCAGACACTGAGACTTATATATATGCACACACACACACACACACACACACACCACAGCCCAGACACTGAGACTTCTATATATGCACACACACACACACCACAGCCAGACAGTGAGACTGAAATATATGCACACACACACACACACACACACACACACACACACACACACACACACACACACACACACACCACAGCCCAGGCACTGAGACTTATATATATGCACACACACACACACACACACACACACACACACACACACCACAGCCCAGACACTGAGACTTAAATATATGCACACACACACACACACACACACCACAGCCCAGACACTGAGACTTATATATATGCACACACACACACACCACAGCCCAGACATTGAGACTTATATATATGCACACACACACACACACACACACACACACACACACACCACAGCCCAGACACTGAGACTTATATATATGCACATACACACACACCACAGCCCAGACACTGAGACTTATATATATGCACACACACATACACACACACACACACACACACCACAGCCCAGACACTGAGACTTATATATATGCACACACACACACACACACACACACCACAGCCCAGACACTGAGACTTAAATATATGCACACACACACACACACACCACAGCCCAGACACTGAGACTTATATATATGCACACACACACA
>NW_027140933.1:1499411-1504411 GCF_036365525.1 Heterodontus francisci
ACGCACACACACACACACACCACAGCGCAGACACTGGGACTTATATATATGCACACACACACACACACACACACACACCACAACCCAGACACGGAGACTTATATATATGCACACACACACGCACACACACACATACACACACCACAGCCAGACACTGAGACTGAAATATATGCACACACACACACACACACACACACACACACACACACAAGCACCACAGCCCAGACACTGAGACTTCTATATATGCACAAACACACACACACCACAGCCAGACACTGAGACTGAAATATATGCAAACACACACACACACACACACACACACACACACACACACACACACACACACACACACACACACACACACACCACAGCCCAGACACTGAGTCTTATATATTTGCGCACACACACACACACACACACACACACACACACACACACACCACAGCCCAGTCACTGAGACTTATATATATGCACACACACACACACACACACCACAGCCCAGACACTGAGACTTATATATATGCACACACACACACGCAAACACACACACACACCACAGCCCAGACACTGAGACTTCTATATATGCACACACACACACACACCACAGCCCAGACACAGACTTATATATATGCACACACACACACACACCTCAGCCCAGCCACTGAGACTTATATATATGCACACACACACACACACCACAGCCCAGACACTGAGACTTATATATATGCACACACACACAAACACACACACACACACACACACACACACCACAGCCCAGACACTGAGACTTATATATGTGCACACACACACACACACACACCACAGCCCAGACACTGAGACTTATTAATATGCACACACACACACGCACACCACAGCCTGGACACTGAGACTTCCATATATGCACACACACACACACACACACACACACACACACACACACACACACACACACACACACACACCACAGCCCAGACACTGAGACTTATATATATGCACACACACACACACACACACACACACACACACACACCACAGCCCAGACACTGAGACTTATATATATGCACACACACACACACACACGCACACACACACACACACCACAGCCCAGACACTGAGACTTATATATATGCACACACACACACACACACACACACACACACACACACACACACACACCACAGCCCAGACACTGAGACTTATTAATATGCACACACACACACACACACACACACACACCACAGCCCAGACACTGAGACTTATATATATGCACACACACACACACACACACACACACACACACACACACACCACAGCCCAGACACTGAGACTTATATATATGCACACACACACACACACACACCACAGCCCAGACACTGAGACTTATTAATATGCACACACACAAAAACACGCACACCACAGCCCGGACACTGAGACTTCTATATATGCACACACACACACACACACACACACACCACAGCCCAGACACTGAGACTTATATATATACACACACACGCACACACACACACACACCACAGCGCAGACACTGGGACTTATATATATGCACACACACACACACACACACACACCACAACCCAGACACGGAGACTTATATATATGCACACACACACGCACACACACACATACACACACCACAGCCAGACACTGAGACTGAAATATATGCACACACACACACACACACACACACACACACACACACACAAGCACCACAGCCCAGACACTGAGACTTCTATATGTGCACAAACACACACACACCACAGCCAGACACTGAGACTGAAATATATGCAAACACACACACACACACACACACACACACACACACACACACACACACACACACACACACACACACCACAGCCCAGACACTGAGTCTTATATATTTGCGCACACACACACACCACAGCCCAGACACTGAGACTTATATATATGCACACACACACACACACCACAGCCCAGTCACTGAGACTTATATATATGCACACACACACACACACACACCACAGCCCAGACACTGAGACTTATATATATGCACACACACACAAGCAAACACACACACACACCACAGCCCAGACACTGAGACTTCTATATATGCACACACACACACACACCACAGCCCAGACACAGACTTATATATATGCACACACACACACACACCTCAGCCCAGACACTGAGACTTATATATATGCACACACACACACACACCACAGCCCAGACACTGAGACTTATATATATGCACACACACACAAACACACACACACACACACACACACACACCACAGCCCAGACACTGAGACTTATATATGTGCACACACACACACACACACACCACATCCCAGACACTGAGACTTATTAATATGCACACACACACACGCACACCACAGCCTGGACACTGAGACTTCCATATATGCACACACACACACACACACACACACACACACACACACCACAGCCCAGACACTGAGACTTATATATATGCACACACACACACACACACACACACACACACACACACACCACAGCCCAGACACTGAGACTTATATATATGCACAAACACACACACACACGCACACACACACACACACCACAGCCCAGACACTGAGACTTATATATATGCACACACACACACACACACACACACACACACACACACACACACACACCACAGCCCAGACACTGAGACTTATATATGTGCACACACACACACACACACACACCACAGCCCAGACACTGTGACTTATATATATGCACACACATACACACACACACCCACACACACCACAGCACAGACACTGAGACTTATATATTTGCACACACACACACACACACACGCACACACACACACACTCTCTCACCACAGCCCAGACACTGAGACGTATATATATGCACACACACACACACACCACAGCACAGACATTGAGAGTTATATATATGCACACACACACACTCACACCACAGCCCAGACATTGAGAATTATATAATTGCACACACACACACACACACACACACACACACACACACACACACACACACACACACACACACACACACACACACACACCACAGCCCAGACAATGAGAATTATATAATTGCACACACACACACACATGCACACCACAGCCCGGACACTGAGACTTCTATATATGCACACACACACACACACGCACACACACACCACAGCCCAGACAATGAGACTTATATATATGCACACACACGCACACACACACACCACAGCACAGACACTGAGACTTTTATATATATACGCACACACACACACACACACACCACAGCCCAGACACTGAGACGTATATATATGCACACACACACACACACACACCACAGCCCAGACACTGAGACTTATATATATGCACACACACCACACAGCCCAGACACGGAGACTTATATATCTGCACACACACAAGCACTCACACCACAGCCCAGACACTGAGACTTGTATATGTGCACACAGAGACACACACCACAGCCCAGACACTGAGAATTACATATATGCACACACACGCACACACACACACCACAACCCAGACACGGAGACTTATATCTATGCACACACACACGCACACACACACGCACACACCACTGCCCAGACACTGAGATTTCCACATATGCACACACATACACACACCACAGCCAGACACTGAGACTGAAATATATGCACACACACACAAACACACACACACCACAGCCAGACACTGAGACTGAAATATATGCACACACACACACACACACACACACACACACACACACACACACACACACACACACACACACACACACCACAGCCCAGACACTGAGACTTCTATATATGCACAAACACACACACACCACAGCCAGACACTGAGACTGAAATATATGCAAACACTCACACACACACACACACACACACACACACACACACACACACACACACACACACACACACACACACACACACACACAACACACACCACAGCCCAGACACTGAGACTTATATATATGCACACACACACACACACACCACAGCCCAGTCACTGAGACCTATATATATGCACACACACACACACACACCACAGCCCAGACACTGAGAATTATATATATGCACACACACACACGCAAACACACACACACACAACAGCCGACACTGAGACTTCTATATATGCACACACACACGCACACCACAGCCCAGACACAGACTTATATATGTGCACACATACACACACCACAGCCCAGACACTGAGACTTATATATATGCACACACACACACACACACACACACAAACACCACAACCCAGACACGGAGAGTTATATATATGCACACACACACACACACACACACACATACACACACACACACACACACACACACACACACACACACACACACACACACACACACACACACACCACAGCCCAGGCACTGAGACTTATTAATATGCAAACACACACACACACACACACACACCACAGCCCAGACACTGAGACTTATAGATATGCACACACACACACACACACACACACACACACACACACACACCACAGCCCAGACACTGAGACTTATATATATGCACACACACACACACACACACCACAGCCCAGACACTGAGACTTATTAATATGCACACACACACACACACGCACACCACAGCCCGGACACTGAGACTTCTATATATGCACACACACACACACACACACACACACACACACACCACAGCCCAGACACTGAGACTTATATATATACACACACACGCACACACACACACACACCACAGCGCAGACACTGGGACTTATATATATGCACACACACACACACACACACACACCACAACCCAGACACGGAGACTTATATATATGCACACACACACGCACACACACACATACACACACCACAGCCAGACACTGAGACTGAAATATATGCACACACACACACAAACACACACACACACACACACACAAACAAGCACCACAGCCAAGACACTGAGACTTCTACA
>NW_027140933.1:1511911-1514411 GCF_036365525.1 Heterodontus francisci
ACACACACACACACCACAGCCCAGACACTGAGACTTATATATATACACACACACGCACACACACACCACAGCGCAGACACTGGGACTTATATATATGCACACACACACACACACACACACACCACAACCCAGACACGGAGACTTATATATATGCACACACACACGCACACACACACATACACACACCACAGCCAGACACTGAGACTGAAATATATGCACACACAGACACACACACACACACACACACACACACACACAAGCACCACAGCCCAGACACTGAGACTTCTATATATGCACAAACACACACACACCACAGCCAGACACTGAGACTGAAATATATGCAAACACACACACACACACACACACACACACACACACACACACACACACACACACACACACACACACACACACACACACACCACAGCCCAGACACTGAGTCTTATATATTTGCGCACACACACACACCACAGCCCAGACACTGAGACTTATATATATGCACACACACACACACACCACAGCCCAGTCACTGAGACTTATATATATGCACACACACACACACACACACCACAGCCCAGACACTGAGACTTATATATATGCACACACACACACGCAAGCACACACACACACCACAGCCCAGACATTGAGACTTCTATACATGCACACACACACACACACCACAGCCCAGACACAGACTTATATATATGCACACACACACACACACCTCAGCCCAGACACTGAGACTTATATATATGCACACACACACACACACCACAGCCCAGACACTGAGACTTATTAATATACACACACACACACGCACACCACAGCCTGGACACTGAGACTTCCATATATGCACACACACACACACACACACACACACACACACACACACACACACACACACACACCACAGCCCAGACACTGAGACTTATATATATGCACACACACACACACACACACACACACACACACACACACACCACAGCCCAGCCACTGAGACTTCTATATATGCACACACACACACACACACACACACACACACACCACAGCCCAGACACTGAGACTTATATATATACACACACACGCACACACACACACACACCACAGCGCAGACACTGGGACTTATATATATGCACACACACACACACACACACACACCACAACCCAGACACGGAGACTTATATATATGCACACACACGCGCACACACACACATACACACACCACAGCCAGACACTGAGACTGAAATATATGCACACACACACACACACACACACACACAAGCACCACAGCCCAGACACTGAGACTTCTATATATGCACAAACACACACACACCACAGCCAGACACTGAGACTGAAATATATGCAAACACACACACACACACACACACACACACACACACACACACACACACACACACACACACACACACACACACACACCACAGCCCAGACACTGAGTCTTATATATTTGCGCACACACACACACCACAGCCCAGACACTGAGACTTATATATATGCACACACACACACACACCACAGCCCAGTCACTGAGACTTATATATATGCACACACACACACACACACACCACAGCCCAGACACTGAGACTTATATATATGCACACACACACACACACACACACACACACACCACAGCCCAGACACTGAGACTTATATATATATGCACACACACACACACACACACCACAGCCCAGACACTGAGACTTATTAATATGCACACACACACACACACGCACACCACAGCCCGGACACTGAGACTTCTATATATGCACACACACACACACACACACACACACACACACCACAGCCCAGACACTGAGACTTATATATATACACACACACGCACACACACACCACAGCGCAGACACTGGGACTTAAATATATGCACACACACACACACACACACACACCACAACCCAGACACGGAGACGTATATATATGCACACACACACGCACACACACACATACACACACCACAGCCAGACACTGAGACTGAAATATATGCACACACAGACACACACACACACACACACACACACACACACAAGCACCACAGCCCAGACACTGAGACTTCTATATATGCACAAACACACACACACCACAGCCAGACACTGAGACTGAAATATATGCAAACACACACACACACACACACACACACACACACACACACACACACACACACACACACACACACACACACACCACAGCCCAGACACTGAGTCTTATATATTTGCGCACACACACACACCACAGCCCAGACACTGAGACTTATATATATGCACACACACACACACACCACAGCCCAGTCACTGAGACTTATATATATGCACACACACACACACACACACCACAGCCCAGACACTGAGACTTATATATATGCACACACACACACGCAAGCACACACACACACCACAGCCCAGACATTGAGACTTCTATACATGCACACACACACACACACCACAGCCCAGACACAGACTTATAT
>NW_027140933.1:1579411-1581911 GCF_036365525.1 Heterodontus francisci
CAGACACTGTGACTTATAAATATGCACACACACACACACACACACACACACACACACACACACACACACACTCACACCACAGCCCAGACACTGACACTTATATATATGCACACACACACACACACACACACACCACAGCCCAGACACTGACACTTATATATATGCACACACACACACCACAGCCAAGACACTGAGACTTATATATATGCACACACACACACACACACACACACACACACACACACACACACACACACACCACAGCCCAGACACTGAGACTTATATATATGCACACACACACACACACACACACAAAAACACTCCACAGCCCAGACACTGAGACTTATATATATGCACACACACACACTCACACCACAGCCCAGACACTGAGACTTATATTTATGCACACACACACACACTCACACCAAAGCCCAGACACTGAGACTTATGTATATGCACACACACACGCAGACACACACTCACACCACAGCCCAGACACTGAGACTTATATATATGCACACACACACACACTCACACCACAGCCCATACACTGAGACTTATATATATGCACACACACACACACACACACACACACACACACACACACACACACACACACACACACACCAGCCCAGACAGTGAGTCTTATATATGTGCACACACAAACACTCAGACACACACACACAGACACACACACCACAGCCCAGACACTGAGACTGATATATATGCACACACACACACACACACACACACACACACACACACACACACACACACACCACAGCCCAGACACTGAGACTTATATATATGCACACACACACACAGACACACACACACACTCACACCACAGCACAGACAGTGAGACTTATATATATGCACACACACACACACACACACACACACACACACACACACACACACACCACAGCCCAGACACTGAGACTTATATATGTGCAAACACACACACACACACACACACACACACACACACACACACACACACACACACACACACACACACACACACACACACACACACCACAGCCCAGACGCTGAGACTTATATATATGCACACACAGACGCAAACACACCACTGCCCAGACACTGAGATTTATATATATGCACACACACACACAAACACACCACAGCCCAGACACTGAGACCTATATATCTGCACACACACACACACACACACACACACACACACTCACTCACACCACAGCCCAGACACTGAGACTTATATATATGCACACACACACACACACACACACACACACACCACAGCCCAGACACTGAGACTTATATATATGCACACACACACACCACAGCCCAGACACTGAGACTTATATATATGCACACACACACACACACACAAACACACCACAGCCGAGACACTGAGACTTATATATATGCCCACACATACGCACACATACACACACCACAGCCCAGACACTAAGATTTATATATATGCACACACACACACACACACACTCAACCCACAGCCCAGACACTGAGACTTATATATATGCACACACACACACACACACAAACACACCACAGCCCAGACACTGTGACTTATAAATATGCACACACACACACACACACACACACACACACACACTCACACCACAGCCCAGACACTGACACTTATATATATGCACACACACACACACACCACAGCCCAGACACTGACACTTATATATATGCACACACACACACCACAGCCAAGACACTGAGACTTATATATATGCACACACACACACACACACACACACACACCACAGCCCAGACACTGAGACTTATATATATGCACACACACACACACACACACACAAAAACACTCCACAGCCCAGACACTGAGACTTATATATATGCACACACACACACTCACACCACAGCCCAGACACTGAGACTTATATTTATGCACACACAACACACTAACACCAAAGCCCAGACACTGAGACTTATGTATATGCACACACACACGCAGACACACACTCACACCACAGCCCAGACACTGAGACTTATATATATGCACACACACACACACTCACACCACAGCCCATACACTGAGACTTATATATATGCACACACACACACACACACACACACACACACACACACACACACACACACACCAGCCCAGACAGTGAGTCTTATATATGTGCACACACAAACACTCAGACACACACACACAGACACACACACCACAGCCCAGACACTGAGACTGATATATATGCACACACACACACACACACACACACACACACACACACACACACCACAGCCCAGACACTGAGACTTATATATATGCACACACACACACAGACACACACACACACTCACACCACAGCACAGACAGTGAGACTTATATATATGCACACACACACACACACACACACACACACACACACACACACACACACACACACACACACACACACACACCACAGCCCAGACACTGAGACTTATATATGTGCAAACACACACACACACACAC